>NW_028165820.1:0-52759 GCF_964263955.1 Coregonus lavaretus
AAAGGCTAATTGATCATTAGAAAACCCTTCTGCAGTTCTGAAGGCAAAAGGCTGTGGGGGGGGGGGGGGGGGGGGGGGGTGGGGGGTAAACTCAATATTAGGAAGGTGTTCTTAATGTTTTGTCCACTCAGTGTATTTGACCGCATCTATATACACTTAAAAAGGTGCAATCAGCAGTTGCTACATCCATTTTTGGTCTTATAAATTAATGATATGTACCCATTGATTCTTGAAGTATATAACTTAATATAAGCTGGTTTTACTCCAACATTTGTAAACAAAGAAAATATAAACGTAAAACAAACATGGTTAAAACTATAATGTTGACGTCATGGATGGTCAGTCCCTGCATCCATAGCTGTCTATGAATTTGAAAGAGGTTCCATTTCCCCAGCCCTCAGCTATTTACCGAACCAGGGCGGGGATGCTAATTTCTGCTTTAATGTAAAAAATCCACCCAGAACTGAGCATTAACCGTTAACTGAGTCTCTCTCTCCCCTCCCCTCCCCCCTCCCTCTCTCTCTCCCCCTCCCTCCCTCCCTCCCTCTCTCTCTCCCCCCTCCCTCTCTCTCTCTCCCCCCTCCCTCTCTCTCGCCCCCCTCCCTCTCTCTCTCCCCCCTCCCCCTCCCTCCCTCCCTCTCTCTCCCTCTCTCTCTCCCCCCTCCTTCTCTCTCTCCCCCCTCCCTCTCTCTCTCCCCCCTCCCTCTCTCTCTCCCCCCTCCCTCTCTCTCTCCCCCTCCCTCTCTCTCTCTGACAGCTGCTCATGTGTCCTACCAGGAGACAGTCTCATTCTCCCAGAGAGAGTCACCCCCTGTCCTCCCTCCTCACCCTACCAGGAGACAGTCTCATTCTCCCAGAGAGAGTCACCGCCTGTCCTCCCTCCTCACCCTGCCAGGAGACAGTCTCATTCTCCCAGAGAGAGTCACCCCCTGTCCTCCCTCCTCACCCTACCAGGAGACAGTCTCCTTCTCCCAGAGAGAGTCACCCCCTGTCCTCCCTCCTCACCCTACCAGGAGACAGTCTCCTTCTCCCAGAGAGAGTCACCCCCTGTCCTCCCTCCTCACCCTACCAGGAGACAGTCTCCTTCTCCCAGAGAGAGTCACCCCCTGTCCTCCCTCCTCACCCTACCAGGAGACAGTCTCCTTCTCCCAGAGAGAGTCACCCCCTGTCCTCCCTCCTCACCCTGCCAGGAGACAGTCTCATTCTCCCAGAGAGAGTCACCGCCTGTCCTCCCTCCTCACCCTACCAGGAGACAGTCTCATTCTCCCAGAGAGAGTCACCGCCTGTCCTCCCTCCTCACCCTGCCAGGAGACAGTCTCCTTCTCCCAGAGAGAGTCACCCCCTGTCCTCCCTCCTCACCCTACCAGGAGACAGTCTCATTCTCCCAGAGAGAGTCACCCCCTGTCCTCCCTCCTCACCCTACCAGGAGACAGTCTCATTCTCCCAGAGAGAGTCACCCCCTGTCCTCCCTCCTCACCCTACCAGGAGACAGTCTCATTCTCCCAGAGAGAG
This sequence comes from Coregonus lavaretus, assembly GCF_964263955.1. Taxonomy (NCBI): domain Eukaryota; kingdom Metazoa; phylum Chordata; class Actinopteri; order Salmoniformes; family Salmonidae; genus Coregonus; species Coregonus lavaretus. The sequence continues at coordinate 1,513 of NW_028165820.1, forward strand.
TCACCCCCTGTCCTCCCTCCTCACCCTGCCAGGAGACAGTCTCCTTCTCCCAGAGAGAGTCACCCCCTGTCCTCCCTCCTCACCCTACCAGGAGACAGTCTCATTCTCCCAGAGAGAGTCACCCCCTGTCCTCCCTCCTCACCCTACCAGGAGACAGTCTCATTCTCCCAGAGAGAGTCACCCCCTGTCCTCCCTCCTCACCCTACCAGGAGACAGTCTCATTCTCCCAGAGAGAGTCACCCCCTGTCCTCCCTCCTCACCCTACCAGGAGACAGTCTCCTTCTCCCAGAGGGAGAGTCACTCTGTCCTCACAGTGACAGACAGACACAGACAGACAGATAGACGTGTCATCGTTCTGAGGTGCGCTGCCAGGGCCATGATAGCCAGGAAGTTGATGACCGCTCCATTGACCAGAGCCTCCCCTGTCTTCTCTTTTCCTCCCCCTCCCCACCCCCTCCAACTTCTCACCGGGTCTGACAGCATGGCACGTAGATGTGAGGCCAGCGCCATGACGGCCAGGAAGTTAAACAGCGCTCCGTTGATCATGGAGTACCAGAAACTCTTGTTTGGCAGCAGCATCACCAAATTGACCACAAAGTCAGCATAGAGGACCAGGAACCAGGTCACCACACCACAGACTATACCACAGCCGTCCTGGATGAACCACAGGCGGTCGTGGTCAGCCGGGGGACCCAGGGCACCAGGTACTCTACCAGCCTCAGGGTCATCATCAGCTGACAGCAGGGGGTGGTGCTGCCGGTGGCCTGGAGACTGCATCCTGACCTGGAAGGGAGGAGGAGGAGGGAGGAGGAGGGTGGAGGGGGAGAGGGGAGGAGGAGAGAGGAGGGGGAGGAGGGTGGAGGAGGGAGGGAGGAGGAGAGAGGAGGGAGGAGGGGGAGGAGGGTGGAGGAGGGAGGGAGGAGGAGAGAGGAGGGAGGAGGGAGGGAGGGAGGAGGAGGGAGGGGGAGAGAGGAGGGAGGAGGAGGGAGGGAGGGAGGAGGAGGGTGAGGGGGGAGGAGGGAGGAGAAAGATGGCATCAGAAACAGTCATTTACCAAAAGTCTATTTCATGGCTCCTCAAATTAGTGTTCCACCCTTGCTGGGCTGTCAAGTCCATTGACTACAGGACTACAGTCAAACTATTGGACTTTATTTGGACTGAATGTGGTATAACTTTGAATACTAAATTCTGACCAACTCCTGCTTACTATCGGGACGCCCCAAATGGCACCCTATTCCCTATATAGTGCACAACTTCTGACAAGAGAATGGCACCCTATTCCCTATATAGTGCACTACTTTAGACCAGAGAATGGCACCCTATTCCCTATATAGTGCACAACTTCTGACCAGAGCCCTGCTGCTAATTCACATCCTCCTGCTGTCTAAGACCTGCTGCTAATTCCCATCCTCCTGCTGTCTAAGACCTGCTGCTAATTCCCATCCTCCTGCTGTCTAAGACCTGCTGCTAATTCACATCCTCCTGCTGTCTAAGACCTGCTGCTAATTCCCTTCCTCCTGCTGTCTAAGACCTGTTGCTAATTCCCATCCTCCTGCTGTCTAACAGGCTGGAGAGAAGAGAGGTTACGGTAGCAAAGACAGACAAGAAGGAAACGGTAATAGTGGAGACAGGAGTGAGTGGAAGTGTTACAATTGTGACAAAACGGGACATTTTGCTAGAGAATGTGAGGAACCGTGTAGTTACTGTGGAAGGAAAGGGCACCAGTTAAGAAACTGTAGGCAGAAGGGGAAGAGAGAAATCAGGAGTCCTCATGACCTGGCTGTTTGGTTGTTGTTTTTTAATTGGGGTTTTCAAATAAAAAACAACACACCTAGTATGATGTTTATAAAGCCTTGTTAATTTGATTTTAGGGGGTTTTCAACAGGTCAAAGGTGATAAGTCTTAAAGGAGCACACAGTGAATTTTATGGAGTTTCTGTTTTGGCTGAGTTTGGGGTATACATGATTTCTTATGAGAATAAATGTCATGAGGACTTAATGAACACTTGGGATAAGTAACATTTATGAAATATTTAGAATGATTTTATAGAGTTATCACGGAGTGAAGGGAAGAAATTTAGAGTAAGTTAGGTCCTAGAAGGTATGGTAAATACATTTGCACTGGGGAACCCTCATGTCCTTGGGCAAGGGTGTATAAACATACCTGGGGAACTCAGCTAGGGCGTTGGGTCAAACTAATTGTTATGCCTGTTCAACAGGTAGGCCAACCCTTGTAACTGCACCTATGCCTCAGACCATGTTCTCTTGTGTGATAGATTTGGGATCAAACCAAAACCTCACCTAATTGTTCTGATATTAAAATAACCACTCTTAAAAAGGATAATACTAAGGCACCCCAATTCCCCATGAACCCCGGAGATTATCAATGTTATAGACACCAAAGTAATGCGAATCACAGATCATATTGGAGAAGGGTTTAAAACAACGTTTTTCTGGTGGGTTAAAATTGATAAAAATGTTGACTGGATTAATTACATCTACAAAAGGTTAGTTAATTAGACAGGGGATGCAGTGAAGAGAATCTCAGGCCAACTATCCGCCACCTCACTCATGACCTGCAGAATAGTTTGGTTCTCAAAATGCTTTTAGCAGAGAAGGGCGGATTTGCAAGATGGTGGGAGGTCATTGTTGTATGTTTATCCCCAACAATACAGCCCCAGATGGTACAGGAACTAGAGCGCTGGCAGGTCTCACTGCATTAAGTAAAGAATGGGCTGAGAACTGGGGGGTGAATACATCAATGACTGGTTGGTTTGATAACATGTTTGGTAAATGGAAAACTATTGTTGTAACTATTTTAGGAGCGGCAATCGCATCTATGGGTATGCTTGTTCTTTGTGGATGTTGTCTTATTCCCTGTGTCCGAGGGTTGGTGAGCAAGGCGTTGGAGAATGCAGTATCACAGCAGATGGTGAGATACGGCTCAATCCCGGACTCCGACCTAAGGAATGAAGAATATGACCCACCAGGCTTGGTGGAGGACGACGACGATTCAGAGTTTGAGACTGGATGTTTTCCTAGAACTATAAATCTCTAGTTTAAAAGTAATTGTAATGATTTTCTGTGTATTAAAGTGTGGATAATTTAGTCAAAGGGTGGATTGATATAGAAATTAAAATATATACAGGTAAAAAAATAATGACAATGTTCCACCTTTAAATATAGTTGTGAAATGTTCTTGTTTTAAGTATGATTAGTACTTTCTTAGTAGTGACTAATTATTACACTCTGAAACTGTGTGAGATGTGTTAGAATCTACTACCTGATAATGTGTGAGTGTAGGACCAGTAAAGACTATGACATTGAGCTACTATTTAGCAATGTGAGTAAGAGTTAGACCAGACAACAAAGGACAAGGAGAACTGGCTACAGACAACTGGGAAACCAAGATAACTGAGGAATTTAGGGAGGAGAGAAACTGTTAGGCTTGGGAGAGTGCATGTGTGTGTGTGTGTGTGTGTGTGTGTGTGTACTGATGGTCAGGAGATCAGTTTTAAAGTGGAAAACTACAGCCCGCCTACAGAGAGGAGGGATTTTTTTGTATGACGTATGAGTATTAAAGATGGACTCTGAAATTGTGATGGCAGAATTCTCAATGAATAAAATCTCTGACTATGCAGACCGGGACTCTGTCCGTTTCTTAAATCCAAAAGACTTACAACCTTTTGGGATACGCACAGAGACACTGAAATAGTTTGTTAATTAATTCACATAACAGGTTGTACCTGGCAGGTTCCTTCATAATTTGTGTGAGATTGAGGGCATCTAGTTTAGATTGTAGGACGGCCGGGGTGTTAAGCATATCCCAGTTTAGGTCACCAAGCAGTACGATCTCTGAGGATAGATGGGGGGCAAGCAATTCACATATGGTGTCCAGGGCGCAGCTGGGGGCTGAGGGGGGTCTGTAGCAAGCGGCAACAGTGAGAGACTTATTTCTGGAAAGGTGGATTTTTAGAAGTAGAAGCTCAAACTGTTTGGGCACAGACCTGGATAGTACGATAGAGCTCTGCAGGCTATCGCTACAGTAGATTGCAACTCCGCCCCCTCTGGCAGTTCTATCGAGACGGACAATGTTGTAATTCGGGATGGATAAGAGCGTCTGCTAAATGACTTAAATGTAAATGTAAGTAAGTGTGTGTGTCAGCAATGTGAGGTGATGCAGTGCCAAGTGTGTGTGTGTGTGTGTGTGTATTCCCACAGATGTAACCCAGATCTGCACACTGGCCTCTATCCCTTCCACACACTGGCCTCTATCCCTTCCACACACTGGCCTCTATCCCTTCCACACACTGGCCTCTATCCCTTCCACACACTGGCCTCTATCCCTTCCACACACTGGCCTCTATCCCTTCCACACACCGGCCTCTATCCCTTCCACACACCGGCCTCTATCCCTTCCACACACTGGCCTCTATCCCTTCCACACACCGGCCTCTATCCCTTCCACACACTGGCCTCTATCCCTTCCACACACCGGCCTCTATCCCTTCCACACACTGGCCTCTATCCCTTCCACACACTGGCCTCTATCCCTTCCACAACAGCATATTTCCCTGACGGGGACACACAACCCTGTCTGGATGTACCAACACACACATGTAACACCCGAGTCTAGAGGCAAATGTGTCATTTGTGGATAATGTGGTCCAGGCCAAGTTAATGTTAACTAGGCTGAGCATTTAGATGCCCTGTATAACAGGATGCGTCCCAAAGGACACTATAAAGGGAATAGGACACCTTTCAGGAAGCAGACATGTCCAAGTGTAGCTATCCACACAACAAATAGCAGTGAACCAGCAAAACCTCGGCTGTAGTATCGGTATCATTCAGTCAAGCTCCACCTTCCTCTGCAGTCGAGGAAATTCACTGATCTCCTAATAGTCGGTCCGGTATGTTGTCTACAAAGCCTCGCTACCGTCACACCCATACGCTCTTTAAAATAGCCTAGACTAGAGGGCTCTTACGTCTAGTGACAGCCAGTGACAGGTTATATGACTACCCACATGCCACATTGGTCTGATCCAGTCCACATCGTCTCTTTGGCAAACTGTGTACTAGAAGAAACCTGTCATATCTGATCTACTAGCAATTAATTTGATCAGTACTTTCTGAGGAACATTTCTTCTTGATGGTTCGAACATGTTTAGTAGCTACTAGTAACTAATATGTGAAACATTTTTGCATGATTATTCCCCACAACATTTTTCATATCTGTTTGAGCGACAGAGACACAACAGCGGATGTCGAACGGATTAAAATGGTAAATTGCATTAGCTAAGCTAACTACAATTATTAACTACAGCAATCATTCAAACAAATAAGAAAGCCATCACTCTTCACGACTCCACTCGTGATTACGGCTAGCTAATGTAGCTAACGTTAGCTAGAATTGACAACATGTTACAACGGTTGCTATTTTGCTCTAATTGGCCAAACATTGTTTCTAGCTAAATCAAAACTAGCTAGCCAGTTAGCATAACAACACCAAATATGTTGATAACTAACCCATCTCATTGTTCTATCTATGACAATACTGCCAATTCTGTTAGCTAACGTTATCTGTCGCTTCTTACCACAATGTTCCTTGATCGAGACCAGACGTGGATGTATGTAGTCGTCGTCGGTTACATTTTTATACGTTGTATTATTTTCATTTCAGCCCAAAGAAAATCACAAACATCCACCATCTTCACCCTCCCTCTCGCACAACTCACACCAACGCTAACAGCTGGCTGAATTACTTCCGGGTTTTTCTGATTGGGCAGTACGACGAGTCGGTTCTTCTTCTTCTTCTTTTTCTTTGAGGTTTAACGGCGGTTGGCATCCAATATGTTGCATTACCGCCACCTATTAGACTGGAGGACAACTCCCTTATATTTTGCTTGAAAAAATAAATAAAATAAAGAAATACCCTACCATCTAACACTACACTCACGAATTAAAAAAACATTAATGAAATGAAATTAACACCACCCTACTCCACTATTTAAATATATTTAAGGGGCGGCAGGTAGCTTAGTGGTTAAGAGCGTTGTGCCAGTAACTGAAAGGTCGCTGGTTCTAATCCCCGAGCCAACTAGGTGAAAAATCTGTCGTTGTGCCCTTGAGCAAGGCACTTAACCCTAATTGCTCCTGTAAGTCGCTCTGGATAAGAGCGTCTGCTAAATGACTAAAAATGTTTAAAAATATATATATTTATTCCTACCTCATGCCCTCAACCTGAAAGGATGGGACGTCACCACTTAACACACCCCGTAACTCTTCTGATGTCAAGTCTCACACCCAAATACCTCTCTGCAGCTGCCACCACAACCTCAATTTTCTTCGACTTACGTTCCATCCCTGCAGTACAATTAATAACCATTGCTATAAATGCTAAAAATCCAATCTTACTGAAACATATATTTACATTTTAGTCATTTAGTCATTTAGCAGACGCTCTTATCCAGAGCGACTTACAGTTAGTGAGTGCATAAATTTTTTCATACTGGTCCCCCGTGGGAAACGAACCCACAACCCTAGCGTTGCAAGCGCCATGCTCTACCAACTGATCTACACAGGACTCATATATCGCTCGTTGGCCTATCCCTCTGTACTGGTACAAGTTATTTATTAGGGCTTTATTTGGGGACTTTATATTTACATTACATTTACATTTACGTCATTTAGCAGACGCTCTTATCCAGAGTGACTTACAAATTGGTGCATTCAACTTAGGATAGCCAGTGGGACAACCACTTTATATATTTTTTTATTTTTCAAATTTTTAATTTTTGAGTATATTTTTATTTTCATTTGTTTTATATATTGTTGTTGGTTTTTATTTTGTTTTTTTGTTTTTTAAAAATATATTTTATTTATTTTTATATATATTTTTTGTTGTAATTATTATTATTATTATTATTATTATTATTATTATTATTATTATTATTATTATTATTATTATTTTTATTATTTTTTTTATTTTTTTGGGGGGGGTAGGGGGGGGTAGAAGGGGTAGAAGGATTACTTTTATACTATCCCAGGTATTCCTTTATTTAGTCATTTTGTATGGCTAGGCTTCACTGTGTTGACCGTCTGTGGGTAGCAGCAGCGAGGTGAAAAATACATCTACACTGAACAAATATATAAATTCAACATGTAAAGATTTGGTCCCATGTTTCATGGGCCAAAAAAAATAATCTTAGAAATGTTCCATACGCACAAAGTGCATATTTCTCTCAAATTTTGTGCACAGATTTGTTTACATCCCTGTTAGTGAGCATTTCTCCTTTGCCAAGATAATCCACCTGACAGGCGTGGCATATCAAGAAGCTGATTAAACAGCATGATCATTACACAGGTGCACCTTGTGCTGGGGACAATAAAAGACTACTTTAAAATGTGCAGTTTTGTCACACCACACAATGCCACAGATGAGGGAGTTTTGAGGGAGCGTGCAATTGGCATGCTGACCGCAGGAATGTCCACCAGAGCTGTTGCCAGATAATTTAATGTTCATTTCTCTATCATAAGCTGCCTCCAACGTCGTTTTAGAGAATTTGGTAGTACGCCCAACCGGCTTCACAACCACAGATCACGTGTAACCACGCCAGCCCAGGACCTCCACATCCGGCTTCTTCACCTGCGGGATTGTCTGTATTTCTGTCTGTAATAAAGCCCTTTTGTGGAGAAAAACTCATTCTGATTGGCTGGGCCTGGCTCCCCAGTGGGTGGGCCTATATCCTCCCAGGCCCACCCATGGCTGTGCCCCTGCCCAGTCATGTGACATCCATAGATTAGGGCCTAATGCATTTCATTCAAATGACTGATTTCCTTATATGAACTGTAACTCAGTAAAATCTTTGAAATTGTCACATGTTGCGTTTATATTTTTGTTCAGTATAGCTACATGGTGGAGTAATTGTGTTCATACTCAAATAATCCACAAGGGGGAGCTGGTGCTCACTGTCAGCCTGGGCACCATTTACACCTTGTCAGGCAATCTGCCACATTGGCCTACCTGGTTGAGACCTGTTAGACTGGTCATTATGTCAGTCACAAGGTGAGGAAATAAATCTATAGGACTGTATAAATAGGAGTGTGAGGGTTCTGGTTGTGAGGGTGTTGAGTGTATTCCCGAGTGGCGCAGTGGTCTAAGGCACTGCATCGCAGTGCTAGCTGTGCCACTAGAGATCCTGGTTCGAATCCAGTCTCTGTTGTAGCCGGCCGTGACTGGGAGACCCATGGGGCGGCGCACAATTTGGCCCAGGGTAGGGGAGGGAATGGCCGGCAGGGATGTAGAGCATGGCATTTGCAACGCCAGGGTTGTGGGTTCGATTCCAGTATAAAAAATGTATGCACTCTGGATAAGAGTGTCTGCTAAATGACTAAAATGTAAAAAAAATGAGTGTGAGAGCAGAGTCCTGAGACAGTAGACAGGCCTTTCCATGACTGCTGGCTCCCTCACCACAGCATCAACCAGTAGACAGGCCTTTCCATGACTGCTGGCTCCCTCACCACAGTAGACAGGCCTTTCCATGACTGCTGGCTCCCTCACCACAGCATCAACCAGTAGACAGGCCTTTCCATGACTGCTGGCTCCCTCACCACAGCATCAACCAGTAGACAGGCCTTTCCATGACTGCTGGCTCCCTCACCACAGTAGACAGGCCTTTCCATGACTGCTGGCTCCCTCACCACAGCATCAACCAGTAGACAGGCCTTTCCATGACTGCTGGCTCCCTCACCACAGCATCAACCAGTAGACAGGCCTTTCCATGACTGCTGGCTCCCTCACCACAGCATCAACCAGTAGACAGGCCTTTCCATGACTGCTGGTCCCTCTCCACAGTAGACAGGCCTTTCCATGACTGCTGGCTCCCTCACCACACTAGACAGGCCTTTCCATGACCGCTGGCTCCCTCACCACAGCATCAACCAGTAGACAGGCCTTTCCATGACCGCTGGCTCCCTCACCACAGCATCAACCAGTAGACAGGCCTTTCCATGACTGCTGGCTCCCTCACCACAGCATCAACCAGTAGACAGGCCTTTCCATGACTGCTGGCTCCCTCACCACAGCATCAACCAGTAGACAGGCCTTTCCATGACTGCTGGTCCCTCTCCACAGTAGACAGGCCTTTCCATGACCGCTGGCTCCCTCACCACAGCATCAACCAGTAGACAGGCCTTTCCATGACCGCTGGCTCCCTCACCACAGTAGACAGGCCTTTCCATGACCGCTGGCTCCCTCACCACAGCATCAACCAGTAGACAGGCCTTTCCATGACTGCTGGTCCCTCACCACAGTAGACAGGCCTTTCCATGACTGCTGGCTCCCTCACCACAGTAGACAGGCCTTTCCATGACTGCTGGCTCCCTCACCACAGCATCAACCAGTAGACAGGCCTTTCCATGACTGCTGGCTCCCTCACCACAGCATCAACCAGTAGACAGGCCTTTCCATGACTGCTGGCTCCCTCACCACAGCATCAACCAGTAGACAGGCCTTTCCATGACTGCTGGCTCCCTCACCACAGCATCAACCAGTAGACAGGCCTTTCCATGACTGCTGGCTCCCTCTCCACAGCATCAACCAGTAGACAGGCCTTTCCATGACTGCTGGCTCCCTCACCACAGCATCAACCAGTAGACAGGCCTTTCCATGGCTGCTGGCTCCCTCACCACAGTAGACAGGCCTTTCCATGACTGCTGGCTCCCTCACCACAGCATCAACCAGTAGACAGGCCTTTCCATGACTGCTGGTCCCTCTCCACAGTAGACAGGCCTTTCCATGACTGCTGGCTCCCTCACCACAGCATCAACCAGTAGACAGGCCTTTCCATGACTGCTGGCTCCCTCACCACAGTAGACAGGCCTTTCCATGACTGCTGGTCCCTCTCCACAGTAGACAGGCCTTTCCATGACTGCTGGCTCCCTCACCACAGCATCAACCAGTAGACAGGCCTTTCCATGACTGCTGGCTCCCTCACCACAGCATCAACCAGTAGACAGGCCTTTCCATGACTGCTGGCTCCCTCACCACAGTAGACAGGCCTTTCCATGACTGCTGGCTCCCTCACCACAGCATCAACCACTAGACAGGCCTTTCCATGACTGCTGGCTCCCTCACCACAGCATCAACCAGTAGACAGGCCTTTCCATGACTGCTGGCTCCCTCACCACAGTAGACAGGCCTTTCCATGACTGCTGGCTCCCTCACCACAGCATCAACCAGTAGACAGGCCTTTCCATGACTGCTGGCTCCCTCACCACAGTAGACAGGCCTTTCCATGACTGCTGGCTCCCTCACCACAGCATCAACCACTAGACAGGCCTTTCCATGACTGCTGGCTCCCTCACCACAGCATCAACCAGTAGACAGGCCTTTCCATGACTGCTGGCTCCCTCACCACAGCATCAACAACTAGACAGTTGACAGGCCACGGAGGAGCAACATAAACAGCTAGACTGTGTCCCAAATCACACACTTTTCCCTATATATTGGCCCTGGTCAAACTTAGACCAGAGCCCATAGTGCACTGTGTAGGGAATAGGGTGTGATTTGGGATGCAGAGCAGACAGACAGCATCCAGCTGTGTTCAGGCCTACCACTGTTGTGTCGTCAGCAAACTTAATGATGGTGTTGCAGTCGTGGGAGTACAGGAGGGGACTGAGCACGCACCCCTGAGGGGCCCCCGTGTTGAGGATCAGTGTGGCAGATGTCTTGTTGTCTACCCTCACCACCTGGGGGCGGCCCGTCAGGAAGTCCAGGACCCAGTTGCAGAGGGAGGTGTTTAGTCCCAGGGTCCTTAGCTTAGTAATGAGTTTATACCTGCAGTATAATGAACTGAAAATAGGTGAACGTTTTGTATAGTTTAGCAGGGGCGATGCAGGTCAGGATAGAGTGAGGGTGAGCAGGTTAGTTACTGAGTGACTGAGTGACTTGCAGGTCAGGATAGAGTGAGGGTGAGCAGGTTAGTTACTGAGTGACTGAGTGACTTGCAGGTCAGGATAGAGTGAGGGTGAGCAGGTTAGTTACTGAGTGAATGATTGACTAGCAGGTCAGGATAGAGTGAGGGTGAGCAGGTTAGTTACTGAGTGACTGAGTGACTTGCAGGTCAGGATAGAGTGAGGGTGAGCAGGTTAGTTACCGAGTGACTGAGTGACTAGCAGGTCAGGATAGAGTGAGGGTGAGCAAGTTAGTTACTGAGTGACTGAGTGACTAGCAGGTCAGGATAGAGTGAGGGTGAGCAGGTTAGTTACTGAGTGACTGACTGACTTGCAGGTCAAGATAGAGTGAGGGTGAGCAGGTTAGTTACCGAGTGACTGAGTGACTAGCAGGTCAGGATAGAGTGAGGGTGAGCAAGTTAGTTACTGCGTGACTGAGTGACTAGCAGGTCAGGATAGAGTGAGGGTGAGCAGGTTAGTTACTGAGTGACTGAGTGACTTGCAGATCAGGATAGAGTGAGGGTGAGCAGGTTAGTTACTGAGTGACTGAGTGACTTGCAGGTCAGGATAGAGTGAGGGTGAGCAGGTTAGTTACTGAGTGACTGAGTGACTTGCAGGTCAGGATAGAGTGAGGGTGAGCAGGTTAGTTACTGAGTGACTGAGTGACTTGCAGGTATGGATAGAGTGAGGGTGAGCAGGTTAGTTACTGAGTGAATGATTGACTAGCAGGTCAGGATAGAGTGAGGGTGAGCAGGTTAGTTACTGAGTGACTGAGTGACTTGCAGGTCAGGATAGAGTGAGGGTGAGCAGGTTAGTTACCGAGTGACTGAGTGACTAGCAGGTCAGGATAGAGTGAGGGTGAGCAAGTTAGTTACTGAGTGACTGAGTGACTAGCAGGTCAGGATAGAGTGAGGGTGAGCAGGTTAGTTACTGACTGACTGACTGACTTGCAGGTCAAGATAGAGTGAGGGTGAGCAAGTTAGTTACTGCGTGACTGAGTGACTAGCAGGTCAGGATAGAGTGAGGGTGAGCAGGTTAGTTACTGAGTGACTGAGTGACTTGCAGGTCAGGATAGAGTGAGGGTGAGCAAGTTAGTTACTGCGTGACTGAGTGACTAGCAGGTCAGGATAGAGTGAGGGTGAGCAGGTTAGTTACTGAGTGACTGAGTGACTTGCAGATCAGGATAGAGTGAGGGTGAGCAGGTTAGTTACTGAGTGACTGAGTGACTTGCAGGTCAGGATAGAGTGAGGGTAGGCAGGTTAGTTACCGAGTGACTGAGTGACTAGCAGGTCAGGATAGAGTGAGGGTGAGCAGGTTAGTTACCGAGTGACTGAGTAACTAGCAGGTCAGGATAGAGTGAGGGTGAGCAGGTTAGTTACTGAGTGACTGAGTGACTAGCAGGTCAGGATAGAGTGAGGGTGAGCAGGTTAGTTACTGAGTGACTGAGTGACTTGCAGGTCAGGATAGAGTGAGGGTGAGCAGGTTAGTTACTGAGTGACTAGCAGGTCAGGATAGAGTGAGGGTGAGCAGGTTAGTTACTGAGTGACTGAGTGACTAGCAGGTCAGGTCAGGATAGACCCAGTCGGTATTAGATAGAACGTTGCGGCCCTGCCCGCCTGTGGGGAAAACAACCTGTGGTTATCTAGGTTACTCCATTGGCTCACAGCAAAAACTTCACTTTCTCCAAACACAATTTTCTTGTTGTCTGCTTGTTTTAGTCAATTACAAAACTACATCTAAAAGAAAAGTACAACGTCTAAAGATGACTTATCAACATTTCCTGCTCCCGAGCGTTCTCACTACGTAATAATGTAGAGCTGCCCTCCCCCTAACGTTAGCCACGTCAGGGAGCGCTAGCTAGCTACCGCCCGGAACATTAAGCTAGCCAGGCTGCCCTCCCCCTAACGTTAGCCACGTCAGGGAGCGCTAGCTAGCTACCGCCCGGAACATTAAGCTAGCCAGGCTGCCCTCCCCCTAACGTTAGCCATGTCAGGGAGCGCTAGCTAGCTACCGACCGGAACATTAAGCTAGCCAGGCTGCCCTCCCCCTAACGTTAGCCATGTCAGGGAGCGCTAGCTAGCTACCGCCCGGAACATTAAGCTAGCCAGGCTGCCCTCCCCCTAACGTTAGCCATGTCAGGGAGCGCTAGCTAGCTACCGACCGGAACATTAAGCTAGCCAGGCTGCCCTCCCCCTAACGTTAGCCATGTCACTGAGCGCTAGCTAGCTACCGACCGGAACATTAAGCTAGCCAGGACCAACAACACAAACGGACTGTCAGCTACCAGTAGTGAGTGGAGCTACAAACGGACTGTCAGCTACCAGTAGTGGGTGGAGCTACAAACGGACTGTCAGCTACCAGTAGTGGGTGGAGCTACAAACGGACTGTCAGCTACCAGTAGTGGGTGGAGCTACAAACGGACTATACTAAACAAGTTAACTGTGATGAAATGTTTTCCACACACATAGCAACATGTATCCTACTTGGACACCGGGTCCCCACATTTCCCAGTCTCCCACTCTGAATAGCCTGAAACCACAGGGCTCTTCTCACAGCCTAAATTACCTGGGAGCATTGCAAACCGTAGGTCAGGATTTTTGACCTGGTTACATGTACAGTGTATTCGGAAAGTATTCAGACCCCTTGACTTTTTCTCCATGTTGTTACGTTACAGCCTTATTCTAAAATTGACAAAAAAAAAAAAAAATCTTCATCAATCTACACACAGTACCCCATAATGACAAAGTGAAAACAGTTTTTTTGTTTTATGTGCAAATGTAAAAAAACAAAAAAAAAAACAGAAATACCTTATTTACAGAAGTATTCAGACCCTTTGCTATGAGACTCGAAATTGAGCTCAGGTGCATCCTGTTTCCATTGATCATCCTTGAGATGTTTCTACAACTTGATTGGAGTCCACCTGTGGTAAATTCAATTGATTGGACATGATTTGGAAAGGCACACACCTGTCTATATAAGGTCCCACAGTTGACAGTGCATGTCAGAGCAAAAACCAAGCCATGAGGTCAAAGGAATTGTCCGTAGAGCTCCAAGACAGGATTGTGTCGAGGCACAGATCTGGGGAAGGGTACCAAAAAATGTCTGCAGTATTGAAGGTCCCCAAGAACACAGTGGCCTCTATCATTCTTAAATGGAAGAAGTTTGGAACCACCAAGACTCTTCCGAGAGCTGGCCGCCCGCCCAAACTGAGCAATCGGGGGAGAAGGGAGAACGGAGCAAAGTACAGAGAGATCCTTGATGAAAGCCTTCTCCAGGGCGCTCAGGACCTCAGACTGGGGGCGAAGGTTCACCTTCCAACAGGACAACGACCCTAAGCACACAGCCAAGACAACGCAGGAGTGGCTTTGGGACAAGTCTCTGAATGTCCTTGAGTGGCCCAGCCAGAGCCCGGACTTGAACCCAATCAAAACATCTCTGGAGAGACCTGTTAGGCCTACTGCTGCTAGGTAGCTCTCTCTCTGCCTCCCCCTCCCCTCTGTCTGTCCTTGATTGCAGGAGTGAAGTCTGGTGTGCGGGAGTCAGGGTTCCAGCTGCAGCTCATTCACCATAATCACCTCAGCCTTTAAGACCCGGTCAAACTTACCACTCATCGTCAGATCATAGTCAAGACGACCATGTTAGTCTCGCTGCTGACTCAACCTGCTTGTTTTCGCTCTTTGTGTTTTTGGCCGGTTCTATTTATATTTCTCCTGTGCCACAGATTATTGGAACCTGACTCCTGCCTCCGCTTCACTCCTGCCACCACCATCCTGCTTTCCACCACTGGACCTCACATTTGGACTCACCACGGACACTAGGACGTTACGGTACCACTCCTGCTCAGAACCCTGGATCTGTTACCCTCCCTGTAGACCTGGACTTGCTCTTCCCCTATTTTTGGAAACCTGGACAATTTAACTTTGAAATAAACCTGTTAAACCTTATCTGGCTCGGTGTAGTTGTCTGCATTTGGGTTCATATTCAGTTTAAATCGTGACAAGACCTGAAAATAGCTGTGCAGCGACGCTCCCCATCCAACCTGACAGAGCTTGAGAGGATCTGCAGAGAAGAATGGGAGAAACTCCCCAAATACAGGTGTGCCAAGCTTGTAGTGTCATACCCAAGAAGACTAGAGGCTGTAATCGCTGCCAAAGGTGCTTCAACAAAGTACTGAGTGAAGGGTCTGAATACTTATGTAAATGTCATATTTCCGTTTTATTTTTATTTTTATACATTTGCAACATTTCTAAAAACCTGTTTTTGATTTGTCATTATGGGGTATTGCGTGTAGATTGATGAGGGAAAGGAACATTAAAATCCATTTTAGGATAAGGCTGTAACGTAACAAAATGTGGAAAAAGTCAAGAGGTCCGAATACTTTCTGAATGCACAACACAGCAGCTTTTTGTTATTTCAGTGTAACAAAAAAACAACTTAGCTTTTTTACAACGGGGGTCAAAGGGAAAGAATGTTTGTTTCCCCCCCAATTTGTGGTGGAGGGGTATTCCTCATTAGGTGAATATGGAGTATAAAGTGAGGGTGAGCAGATTGCTAATGGAAGAAAGCGGGAGGAGCAGGATGGTATACTGTAGACCGCACGCACGCACGCACGCACGCACGCACGCACGCACGCACGGACGCACGCACGCACGCACGGACGGACGGACGGACGGACGGACGGACGGAAGCGGGAGGAGCAGGATGGTTCTGTTTTCTTTTCACTCTCACCTAAGAGCAGGTAAACAGAGCTTGAACAGAGCTGCAGGTGAAGCTGTGATAGGATTAGCTCTAAACCGGCTCCCAGCAGATGCCCCGGCTCCTTTGGGCTCATCTCAGTTTAGCGTGGAAAGCTCCTAACTCTATAGAGAGGCTTACTCTGTTTCAAATGAAGCCAACGGGGGGTGTCCGGCCTAATGCCAGTACTACACCACACAGCAGCAGGTGGCCAACACTCATAGAAATACAATCTATCTCATCTAAATCACAGAACAGATTGAAGGGTACACTTCCTGCTTTTACTTCCTGCTTTGCTCCTATGGTTACGCTAACAATGGCTGCCAGTCCATCCATTAGGCCGTCATTGACTTGAATGGGGAGGTCTGTTCTAAAAAACAAAAGGATTAAATGTATTTTCATCGTCAAGGTCCAACCGAAACTTGACCGAAACCCAACCCCTCTGAATTGGAGAGTTTCAGGGGGCTGCCACATTGGGTGCCCGGGGAGCTGCTGTTGTGGGCGGTTAACTGCCACGCTCAAAATCTCTAACCAGAGAGAGAATCACATACTGTAGACACCACACAGACAGACAGACAGACAGACAGACAGACAGACAGACAGACAGACAGACAGGCAGGCAGGCAGGCAGGCAGGCAGGCAGACAGACAGACAGACAGACAGACAGACAGACAGACAGACAGACAGACAGGCAGGCAGGCAGGCAGGCAGGCAGGCAGGCAGACAGACAGGCAGGCAGACAGACAGACAGACAGGCAGACAGGCAGGCAGACAGGCAGGCAGGCAGGCAGGCAGGCAGGCAGGCAGACAGACAGACAGACAGACAGACAGACAGACAGACAGACAGACAGACAGACAGACAGACAGACAGACAGACAGACAGACAGACAGACAGACAGACAGACAGACAGAGAGAGAGAGAGAGAGAGAGAGAGAGAGAGAGAGAGAGAGAGAGAGATTTTTCTTTTCCCCAACAATGTACAGTAGTATTCAAATATCAAGGTAAAATAGATGGTAATTTCCATGAAGACCTTTTTTTGTAAATCTTTTTTTGGTAGTTGAAGAAGTTTGAAACATTTTCCTTAAGCGAAGCAGTTAAATATAGTCAAAGTTAAAATGAGTAAAATCATTGGTCTGATTACTTTGATAGACTACTATTTATACATTATTACTTCAGATTGCAGGGAGTTAGATCACACATTTCATCAGGAAAAACTACACTCCGACTACTACACTTTTATACACTCTCCTACTCAGTGGTGTAAAGTACTTAAGTAAAAATACTTTAAAGTACTACTTAAGTAGTTTTTTGGGGTATCTGTACTTTACTTTACTATTTATATTTTTGAAAACTTTTACTTCACTACATTCCTAAAGAAAATATTGTACTTTTTACTCCATACATTTTCCCTGACAACCAAAAGTACTCTTTACATTTTGAATGCTTAGCAGGAAAGGAAGATTGTGAAATTCACTCACTTATCAAGAGAACATCCCTGGTCATCCCTACTGCCTCTGATCTGGCGGACTCACTAAACACAAATGCATCTTTTGTAAATTATGTCTGAGTGTTGGAGTGTGCCCCTGGCTATCCGTAAATTTTACAAACAAGAAAATGGTGCCGTTTGCTTTGCTTAATATAAGGAATTAGTAATGATTTATACTTTTACTTCTACTTTTGATACTTAAGTATATTTTAGCAATTACATTTACTTTTGATACTTAAGTATATTTAAAACCAAATACTTTTAGACTTTTACTCAAGTAGTATTTTACTGGGTGACTTTCACTTTTACTTGAGTAACTTTCTATTAAGGTATCTATACTTTTACTCAAGGTATGAAAATTGGATACTTTTTCCACCACTGCTCCTACTAGAATACAACGGTATATGAAAAATGTGTTTAGAAGACATAGAGGCATTGGCAAAGTTTTAAATAAATACAAACTTTATTTTATCACAACGTTTTGGACGACAGCAGGATGTTCTTGAAGTCCTCTCTGGGCGGGAGGGGGATCAGTGGGAAGAAGGACCCACTGGCAGGAGAGGGGCACCCCTTTCCTCAGAGCACCTCTGCCCCCATGGGTACACGCAGGGTAACTCAAGTCAAGAGTTGAATTTGAATCTACTGGAAGTTTGTGTGTGTGTGTGTGTGTGTGTGTGCGTCAGATACTATGAGTGTTTTCTCTGGCCTGCTTGGAGTGTCAGATGGGCGTGGTTTATAATTTTGGAACTATTCTATTGGTCCATTAAGCCAGGCAAGCTCAATCAATCACATATAAAGTGTGTGTGGGTGGGAGTGACATAATAATATGCCATTTAGCAGACGCTTTTATCCAAAGCGACTTACAGTCATGCATGCATACATTTTTGTGTATGGGTGGTCCCGGGGATCGAACCCACTACCCTGGCGTTACAAGCGCCGTGCTCTACCAGCTGAGCTACGGAAGACCACATGTAGTGATTCACACTTGTATCCCAAAGCCCTGGGATAACGGACAAACAGAACACGCAACCAATGTTACATTCTATCTAGAGTCCTGCACAGGCATGACATTTTAGCGCGAGCCCCACCCATGCCGGCGACATTCAGGCCCCACCCTAGCCGGGTTCGATTGCTCAACCCGAAATGTTAAATACAGTAACTTCCTCCGTTAGTATCCATTGCTGATTGTCTCGGTCTGTCACTCACTCCCTATGCTGCCCCTTGCGTTCCTCTGCGTTTGTGAGTATCCATAGCAACGGCTTTGTTTGCTCAACGACGAGACATGAGAGAGCTGTTAGCTGACGTTAGCTAGCTACTTGTCGTCACTCTAAACTCTGACAAACAGCTGTCACTTTTTTTGATTGGTAGCATATAATTCTGTTCTGATTCCAGATTTGAATAGCAGAGAAGGTACACCAATATGTCATACCTTGGTCCTCTGTAGCTCAGCTGGTAGAGCACGGCGCTTGTAACGCCAGGGTAGTGGGTTCGATCCCCGGGACCACCCATACACAAAAAATGTATGCACGCATGACTGTAAGTCGCTTTGGATAAAAGCGTCTGCTAAATGGCATGTTATTATACCTTCTAAGTTTGTGTCTACAGTGCTGGGAAAGTGGTCAGAAATTCAGTTGATTAGAAAAAGCTGGAAGATAATGTGTTAATGGGGTTACTAAAACAGCTGTATCGGTAGATTGGTAGCAGATATTTTGGTTCTGATTTCAGATTTGAGCAGCAGAGAAGTAGAAAACGTCATATGCTTTGACTCTTTGTCTAACTTGTTGGGAAAGTGGGCAAAATGTCAGTTGTTTATAAAAAACAATGATAAACGTTGGTTGATGCGGTTACTAAAACAGCTGTAACGTTTGATTGGTACCAGATAATTACAGTTGAAGTCGGAAGTTTACATACACCTTAGCCAAATACATTTAAACTCAGTTTTTCACAATTCCTGACATTTAATCCTAGTAAAAATTCCCTGTCTTAGGTCAGTTAGGATCACCACTTTATTTTAAGAATGTGAAATGTCAGAATAATAGTAGAGAGAATGATTTATTTCAGCTTTGATTTCTTTCATCACATTCCCAGTGGGTCAAAAGTTTACATACACTAAATTAGAATATCGTAGCATTTCCTTTAAATTGTTTAATTGCCCAAACTTTGATGGTCTGTTACACACACACACATTCCATGGGGCCTGCAGTGACCCTCTCCAGTAAGAATTCAAATGAATAGGGCAGTATGTCCCTGTGTTAGTGTGTAAAAGAACATCACAAACTGTTTAGTCGTCTAGCTCTTTTTGGAAAGAGTAATCATTAGAAGCAGCCATTGTAATTATTTAGCTAGCCATCTCAGATAGACAGCGCACGGTAACATAGCTCCTGTGAACCTGTAGAAACTAGTACAGCCCCCATTTTGAAAATCCCGCCTTCGAGGGTGGGAACACAATTGGACAAGGAAGTAGGGCTCCCGTCAGGCTGTGGTCTTTACAAAGCCAGGGGAAAATGAGTCAAGCTAGATATCCTGCTATGTTGTGGCAGATAGGAACATCGTTGAGACAAGTCCAATGGCTCTATTGAACAAGAACAACCATATCTACTCGCTGCTAGCGTGATCGTGCAATCGGCAAAACACAAAGGCCACGATAATTGCTACAAAACATGACTCCATTCATTTTTAGATCAGACAGCAGGCTCGATCAACCAAATGACGTCATTGGTTGAGCTTTCCCAGCGTGAAAATAAAAAAAAATACCGCTATGGTGCATAGTTATGTCTGAAACACCTCTCATCACTCATAATTATGTAGGGAGACTGGGAAAACACCCCAAATAGTGTCTAGTGGTGAAGTGTCCCTTTAAATAGCAGAGAAATGGACCAAGATGTCATACCCTCTAAATCTTTGTGAGTATCCATAGCAACGACTATGACGAGACATTTGATAGTTGTTAGCAGGCGTTAGATAGCTACTTTTTGTTACTAAACTCAGATTTGTAGAAGATAATTATGTTCTGATTCCAGATTAGAATAGCAGAGACCAAGTAGACCAAGATGTCATACCATCTAAGTTTTTGTGAGTATCCATAGCAATGGCTCCATTTGGGCTGCTCAACGACGAGACATAAGAGAGCTGTTAGCTGACGTTAGCTAGCTACTTTTCGTCACTCTAAACTCAGACAAGCAGCTGTAACCTTTGATTGGTAGCAGATTATTCTGTTCGGATTCCAGATTTGAATAGCTGAGAAGTACACCAAGATGTCATACCCTCTACGTTTTTATCTAAAGTGCTGGGAAAGTGATCCAAGATTCAGATGATTAGAAAAAGCTGGAAGATAATGTGTTGATGCGGTTACTAAAACAGCTGTATCGTTAGATTGGTAGCAGATATTTTGGTTTCCGATTTCCGATTTGAACAGCCGGGAAGTAGACGAAGACGTCATAGCTCTAACTGTTTGTCTAACTTGTTGGGAAAGTGGTAAAAGTTGCTGATTTGTGTCCAAAGTTGAATTTTTGCATTCACAGTTAATGAAATGTTGGACGTCCTGATGTCACAATGGAAGCTTTAGAATGTTGAAGAAATCCCATGAAAGTGGATGAAGTTTAATAAAGCGTAGTAGTTTCAAGGTGGTGCTGCTGAGCAGCGCAAGATTTCTACGCTTTTGAACACCTGTAACTTCCATTTCCTACAATCTAGGGCAAAACATTTGCTTATATGATAACAAATAAACAGTGTTTTCCACCAGTACATAGAGTAGCCAGCCAAAATAGAAGAAGTAGTCTTGAAGGTGTTCCCTTGGCTGCTTTTCCTTCACTCTGCGGTCGGACTCATCCCAAACCATCTCAATTTGGTTGAGGTCGGGGGATTGGGGAGGCCAGGTCATCTGATGCAGCACTCCATCACTCTCCTTCTTGGTAAAATAGCCCTTACACACCCCTTACAAAAACAAATGATAGTCCCACTAAGCCCAAACCAGATGGGATGGCGAATCGCTGCAGAATGCTGCGGTAGCCATGCTGGTTAAGTGTGCCTTGAATTCTAAATAAATCACAGACAGTGTCACCAGCAAAGCACCCCCACACCATCACACCTCCTCCTCCATGCTTTACGGTGGGAAATACACATGCGGAGATCATCCGTTCACCCACACAGCGTCTCACAAAGACACAGCGGGAGGAACCAAAAAGCTCAAATTTGGACTCCAGACCAAAGGACACATTTCCATCGGTCTAATGTCCATTGCTCGTGTTTCTTGGTCCAAGCAAGTCTCTTCTTATTATTGGTGTCCTTTAGTAGTGGTTTCTTTGCAGCAATTCGACCATGACCATGACCTGGCTCAGAGTGGAAGAGAGATTCACCTCATCACTGCTTGTTTTTGTAAGAAGCTGAATGTACAGAGTTGTCTGTTTAAACTATTATCACACAGCTCGGAAACCCATGCATATCCCACAAGACATGCCACCAGAGGTCTCTTCACAGTCCCCAAGTCCAGAACAGACTATGGGAGGCGCACAGTACTACATAGAGCCATGACTACATGGAACTCTATTCCACATCAGGTAACTGATGCAAGCAGTAGAATCAGATTTTTAAAAACAGGTAAAAATACACCTTATGGAACAACGGGGACTGTGAAGAGACACACACAAGGGTATAGACACATTGTGATATTGTTGTATGGTGGTATTAAACATTTTGTATTGTAGATAGGTAGTGGTGTAATAATGTTATATGATGTACTGTTTTATATTTTGTTTTATATGTAATGTAAGTGCTTTAATGTGTTTGGACCCCAGGAAGAGTAGCTGCTGCCTTGGCAGGAACTAATGGGGATCCATAATAAACCGAGTGGCGCAGTGGTCTAAGGCACTGCATCTCAGTGCTTGAGACGTCACTACAGACCCCCTGGTTCGATTCCAGGCTGTATCACAACCGGCCGTGATTGGGAGTCCCATAGGGCGGCGCGCAATTGGCCCAGCGTCGTCCGGGTTTGGCCCAGCGTCGTCCGGGTTTGGCCGGTGTAGGCTGTCATTGTAAATAAGAATTTGTTCTTAACTGACTTGCCTAGTTAAATAAAGATAAAATTAAAATAAAAACCCCAGGAAGAGTAGCCGCTGCCTTGGCAGGAACTAATGGAGATCCATAATAAACCCCAGGAAGAGTAGCTGCTGCCTTGGCAGGAACTAATGGGGATCCATAATAAACCCCAGGAAGAGTAGCTGCTGCCTTGGCAGGAACTAATGGGGATCCATAATAAACCCCAGGAAGAGTAGCAGCTGCCTTGGCAGGAACTAATGGGGATCCATAATAAACCCCAGGAAGAGTAGCAGCTGCCTTGGCAGGAACTAATGGGGATCCATAATAAACCCCAGGAAGAGTAGCTGCTGCCTTGGCAGGAACTAATGGGGATCCATAATAAACCCCAGGAAGAGTAGCAGCTGCCTTGGCAGGAACTAATGGGGATCCATAATAAACCCCAGGAAGAGTAGCCGCTGCCTTGGCAGGAACTAATGGGGATCCATAATAAACCCCAGGAAGAGTAGCAGCTGCCTTGGCAGGAACTAATGGGGATCCATAATAAACCCCAGGAAGAGTAGCTGCTGCCTTGGCAGGAACTAATGGGGATCCATAATAAACCCCAGGAAGAGTAGCTGCTGCCTTGGCAGGAACTAATGGGGATCCATAATAAATACACATACAAATACAAATGAAGGCCTGATTCACACAGTCTCCTTGAACTCTGTGAAGCATTTATTGGGCTGCAATTTCTGAGGCTGGTAACTCTAATGAACTTATCCTCTGCAGCAGAGGTAACACTGGGTCTTCCATTCCTGTGGCGGTCCTCATGAGAGCCAGTTTCATCATAGCGCTTGATGGTTTTTGCGACTGCACTGAAATGTTCTGTATTGACTGACCTTCATGTCTTAAAAGTAATGATGGACTGTTGTTTCTCTTTGCTTATTTGAGCTGTTCTTGCCATAATATGGACTTGGTCTTTTACCAAATAGGGCTATCTTCTGGATACCCCCCCTACCTTGTCACAACACAACTGATTGGCTCAAACGCATTAAGAAGGAATGAAATTCCACAAATTAACTTTTAAGAAGGCACACCAGTTAATTGAAATGCATTCCAGGTGACTACCTCATGAAGCTGGTTGAGAGAATGCCAAGAGTGTGCAAAGCTGTCATCAATTCAAAGGGTGCCTATTTGAAGAATCTCAAATATAAAACATGATTCCATATGTGTTATTTCATAGTTCTGATGTCTTCACTATTATTCTACAATGTAGAAAATAGTAAAAAATAAAGAAAAACCCTTGAATGAGTAGGTATTATAAAACTTTTGACCGGTACTGTATAAATCAGAAATACTGTCATTCTTACAATATTTAAAGTGTGGCTGCTTTCACAAGCCACACTAATAAGTCTGAAGTATGTTGAAGACTGCTTCTCATAACACAAAGTAGAAAAACACACAAGAAAGAAGAAAAACACCAGGATGTAAGCAAGTATTGTATAAGCGTGACTCATGCCCCCCCACTCCCCCCCCCCTCCCCCGAGGTGCGTGCCGTGTGGTGAATGAAAGGTGTGTGTGTGTGGGGGGGGGGGTGAGCTGCGTGCCGTGTGGTGAATGAAAGGTGTGTGGGGGGGGGTGAGCTGCGTGCCGTGTGGTGAATGAAAGGTGTGTGTGTGGGGGGGGGGGTGAGCTGCGTGCCGTGTGGTGAATGAAAGGTGTGTGTGTGTGGGGGGGGGTGAGCTGCGTGCCGTGTGGTGAATGAAAGGTGTGTGTGTGGGGGGGGTGAGCTGCGTGCCGTGTGGTGAATGAAAGGTGTGTGTGTGGGGGGGGGGGGGGGGTGAGCTGCGTGCCGTGTGGTGAATGAAAGGTGTGTGTGTGTGGGGGGGGGGGGGGGGGGGGTGAGCTGGGTGCCGTGTGGTGAATGAAAGGTGTGTGTGTGGGGGGGTGAGCTGCGTGCCGTGTGGTGAATGAAAGGTGTGTGTGTGGGGGGGGGTGAGCTGCGTGCCGTGTGGTGAATGAAAGGTGTGTGTGTGTGGGGGGGGGGTGAGCTGCGTGCCGTGTGGTGAATGAAAGGTGTGTGTGTGTGGGGGGGGGTGAGCTGCGTGCCGTGTGGTGAATGAAAGGTGTGTGTGTGTGGGGGGGGGGTGAGCTGCGTGCCGTGTGGTGAATGAAAGGTGTGTGGGGGGGGGTGAGCTGCGTGCCGTGTGGTGAATGAAAGGTGTGTGTGTGTGGGGGGGGTGAGCTGCGTGCCGTGTGGTGAATGAAAGGTGTGTGTGTGTGGGGGGGGGTGAGCTGCGTGCCGTGTGGTGAATGAAAGGTGTGTGTGTGTGGGGGGGGGGGGTGAGCTGCGTGCCGTGTGGTGAATGAAAGGTGTGTGTGTGTCTGTCAGGGTGTGTGAAAGGCCACGTAGTGAGCATCTCCGGAGTGGAAAAGGGATATCAATAATTCAATTAAGACTTCCTCTGCCTCATTCCATTCCCCCTCTCTCTTTCTTTAGCTCGCTGTCTCGTTCCCCCCCCCCCTCTCGCTCTAACTGACTGAACCATTTGGCATCTATCAACCCTTCCTTCTCTCTCTCCTCCTCTCCCCCTCCTCTCCTCACCTCCTCCTCTCCTCCTCTCCTCCTCTTTTCCTCCTCTCTTCCTCCTCCTCCTCTCCTCCTCTCCTCCTCCTCCTCTCCTCCTCTCTTCCTCCTCTCCTCCTCCTCCTCTTCTCTCCTCCTCCTCTCCTCTCCTCTCCTCCTCTCCTCCTCTCCTCCTCTCCTCCTCCTCCTCTCCTCCTCTCCTCTCCTCCTCTCCTCTCCTCCTCCATCATTCCTCCACTACTTTAACCCCCACCACTTTACCAAGTTGCACCGTACCCCTTATGTTTCTAAATCTGAAGCACAGTAAATTAATACTGGGGCTTTTAAGAGTAGTTTTATTTAGCAACAAGGCATTCAGCCAGTCATCTGTGACATCAGCCAGTCAGATTAGAGTTAAGTGTTTGTGTGTGTGGTGTGTGTGTGTGTGTGTGGTGTGTGGTGTGTGTGTGTGTGTGTGTGTGTGTGTGTGTGGTGTGTGGTGTGTGTGTGTGTGTGTGTGTGTGGTGTGTGGTGTGTGTGTGTGTGTGTGTGTGTGGTGTGTGTGTGTGTGGAGTGTGTGTGTGTGTGTGTGTGTGTGTGTGTGTGTGTGTGTGTGTGTGTGTGTGTGTGTGTGTGTGTGTGTGTGTGTGTGTGTGTGTGGTGTGTGTGTGTGTGGAGTGTGTCTACAGCTGAAGCTAGTCCGGCCCAGAGTGCACTGTAATCCTGTTTAAAGCCCAGAGTGTAATCATCAACACTGTAATCCTGTTTAAAGCACTGCTCTGAGAACAATCCGGGGGCCGCATCCCAAAATGAACCCTATTCCCTACATAACTCTATGGGCCCAGGTCAAAAGTCGTGCACTATAGGGAATAGGGTGCCCTTTGGGAGGCAGGCCGGGCCTGGGCTGAGGGTGTTGGTGTTAGAACCACAGAACACCACACACTGTGTTTCTGGCTCTGCATTGCTGCTGGCTCTTTGGGGTTTCAGGCTGGGTTGTTACTGGCTCTTTGGGGTTTCAGGCTGGGTTGCTGCTGGCTCTTTGGGGTTTCAGGCTGGGTTGCTGCTGGCTCTTTGGGGTTTCAGGCTGGGTTGCTGCTGGCTCTTGGGATTTCAGGCTGGGTTGCTGCTGGCTCTTGGGGTTTCAGGCTGGGTTGCTGCTGGCTCTTTGGGGTTTCAGGCTGGGTTGCTGCTGGCTCTTTGGGGTTTCAGGAACACCACCCACTGTGTTTCTGGCTCCGCATTTCTGCTGGCTCTTTGGGGTTTCAGGCTGGGTTGCTGCTGGCTCTTTGGGGTTTCAGGCTGGGTTGCTGCTGGCTCTTTGGGGTTTCAGGCTGGGTTGCTGCTGGCTCTTTGGGGTTTCAGGCTGGGTTTCTGCTGGCTCTTTGGGGTTTCAGGCTGGGTTGCTGCTGGCTCTTGGGATTTCAGGCTGGGTTGCTGCTGGCTCTTGGGGTTTCAGGCTGGGTTTCTGCTGGCTCTTTGGGGTTTCAGGCTGGGTTGCTGCTGGCTCTTTGGGGTTTCAGGAACACCACCCACTGTGTTTCTGGCTCCGCATTGCTGCTGGCTCTTTGGGGTTTCAGGAACACCACACACTGTGTTTCTGGCTGGGTTTCTGCTGGCTCTTTGGGGTTTCAGGAACACCACACACTGTGTTTCTGCCTCTGCATTGCTGCTGGCTCTTTGGGGTTTCAGGCTGGGTTGCTGCTGGCTCTTTGGGGTTTCAGGGACACCACACACTGTGTTTCTGCCTCTGCATTGCTGCTGGCTCTTTGGGGTTTCAGGCTGGGTTGCTGCTGGCTCTTTGGGGTTTCAGGGACACCACACACTGTGTTTCTGCCTCTGCATTGCTGCTGGCACTTTGGGGTTTCAGGCTGGGTTGCTGCTGGCTCTTTGGGGTTTCAGGCTGGGTTGCTGCTGGCTCTTTGGGGTTTCAGGCTGGGTTGCTGCTGGCTCTTTGGGGTTTCAGGCTGGGTTTCTGCTGGCTCTTTGGGGTTTCAGGAACACCACCCACTGTGTTTCTGGCTCCGCATTTCTGCTGGCTCTTTGGGGTTTCAGGCTGGGTTGCTGCTGGCTCTTTGGGGTTTCAGGCTGGGTTGCTGCTGGCTCTTTGGGGTTTCAGGAACACCACCCACTGTGTTTCTGGCTCCGCATTGCTGCTGGCTCTTTGGGGTTTCAGGAACACCACACACTGTGTTTCTGGCTGGGTTTCTGCTGGCTCTTTGGGGTTTCAGGAACACCACACACTGTGTTTCTGCCTCTGCATTGCTGCTGGCTCTTTGGGGTTTCAGGCTGGGTTGCTGCTGGCTCTTTGGGGTTTCAGGGACACCACACACTGTGTTTCTGCCTCTGCATTGCTGCTGGCTCTTTGGGGTTTCAGGCTGGGTTGCTGCTGGCTCTTTGGGGTTTCAGGGACACCACACACTGTGTTTCTGCCTCTGCATTGCTGCTGGCTCTTTGGGGTTTCAGGCTGGGTTGCTGCTGGCTCTTTGGGGTTTCAGGCTGGGTTGCTGCTGGCTCTTTGGGGTTTCAGGCTGGGTTGCTGCTGGCTCTTTGGGGTTTCAGGCTGGGTTGCTGCTGGCTCTTTGGGGTTTCAGGCTGGGTTGCTGCTGGCTCTTTGGGGTTTCAGGCTGGGTTGCTGCTGGCTCTTTGGGGTTTCAGGCTGGGTTGCTGATGTAAAAAGGGCTTTATGAAATACATTTGATTGATTGCTGTAACAGCACAGAGAGGCACTCAGAGCACTACGATGTTATAGACCCCCACTGATATCTGGCTGAGGAGCACTACGATGTTATAGACCACCACTGATATCTGGCTGAGGAGCACTACGATGTTATAGACCCCCACTGATATCTGGCTGAGGAGCACTACGATGTTATAGACCCCCACTGATATCTGGCTGAGGAGCACTACGATGTTATAGACCCCCACTGATATCTGGCTGAGGAGCACTACGATGTTATAGACCCCCACTGATATCTGGCTGAGGAGCACTACGATGTTATAGACCCCCACTGATATCTGGCTGAGGAGCACTACGATGTTATAGACCCCCACTGGGATCTGGCTGAGGAGCACTACGATGTTATAGACCCCCACTGATATCTGGCTGAGGAGCACTACGATGTTATAGACCCCCACTGATATCTGGCTGATGATGGGGGTTATGACAATATCAAGTTATTCTGTCTGAGGGGGGTTATGACAATATCAAGTTATTCTGTCTGAGGGGGGGGGGGGGGGGTTATGATAATATCAAGTTGTTCTGTCTGAGGGGGGGGGGTTATGATAATATCAAGTTGTTCTGTCTGAGGGGGGGGGGGGGGGTTATGACAATATCAAGTTGTTCTGTCTGAGGGGGGTTATGACAATATCAAGTTGTTCTG
The DNA here is from genome assembly GCF_964263955.1 of Coregonus lavaretus. Taxonomy (NCBI): domain Eukaryota; kingdom Metazoa; phylum Chordata; class Actinopteri; order Salmoniformes; family Salmonidae; genus Coregonus; species Coregonus lavaretus. The sequence continues at coordinate 29,645 of NW_028165820.1, forward strand.
TCTGAGGGGGGTTATGACAATATATTTACATTTACATTATATCAAGTTGTTCTGTCTGATGGGGGTTATGACAATATCAAGTTGTTCTGTCTGATGGGGGTTATGACAATATCAAGTTGTTCTGTCTGATGGGGGTTATGACAATATCAAGTTGTTCTGTCTGATGGGGGTTATGACAATATCAAGTTGTTCTGTCTGATGGGGGTTATGACAATATCAAGTTGTTCTGTCTGATGGGGGTTATGATAATATCAAGTTGTTCTGTCTGATGGGGGTTATGACAATATCAAGTTGTTCTGTCTGAGGGGGGTTATGATAATATCAAGTTGTTCTGTCTAATGGGGGTTATGACAATATCACTCACTCACTCACTCACTCACTCACTCACTGTCCAGCTACTAGCTCCAGGTGATTTGAACATCTGAAGGGACAGCAATGTGCATGTGAATGATATTCCTGTATCTGCTACTGGGGAGAATGTGTGGCTGTCAGCATCCAGACCCTTCCCTACAGTATGCGTGTTCTACTGAGCCATTCTCATGCAACTCATGCATGTTTAATACTAAGACGATGTGGGAAAGTGGCAGGCCTGCCCGCCCTGCCCTCTGCTGTAGTGTCATACCACCCAGGCTGCCCACCCTGCCCTCTGCTGTAGTGTCATACCAGCCAGGCTGCCCACCCTGCCCTCTGCTGTAGTGTCATACCACCCAGGCTGCCCACCCTGTCCTCTGCTGTAGTGTCATACCAGCCAGGCTGCCCACCCTGCCCTCTGCTGTAGTGTCATACCAGCCAGGCTGCCCACCCTGCCCTCTGCTGTAGTGTCATACCAGCGAGGCTGCCCACCCTGCCCTCTGCTGTAGTGTCATACCAGCCAGGCTGCCCACCCTGCCCTCTGCTGTAGTGTCATACCAGCCAGGCTGCCCACCCTGCCCTCTGCTGTAGTGTCATACCAGCCAGGCTGCCCACCCTGCCCTCTGCTGTAGTGTCATACCACCCAGGCTGCCGGCCCTGCCCTCTGCTGTAGTGTCATACCACCCAGGCTGCCGGCCCTGCCCTCTGCTGTAGTGTCATACCAGCCAGGCTGCCCACCCTGCCCTCTGCTGTGGTGTCATACCAGCCAGGCTGCCCGCCCTGCCCTCTGCTGTAGTGTCATACCAGCCAGGCTGCCCGCCCTGCCCTCTGCTGTAGTGTCATACCAGCCAGGCTGCCGGCTCTGCCCTCTGCTGTAGTGTCATACCAGCCAGGCTGCCCACCCTGCCCTCTGCTGTAGTGTCATACCAGCCAGGCTGCCCGCCCTGCCCTCTGCTGTAGTGTCATACCAGCCAGGCTGCTGGCCTTGCCCTCTGCTGTAGTGTCATACCAGCCAGGCTGCCCGCCGGCCGCTCCTCTTCCGTGTGTGTGTGTGTGTCTGTGTGAGAGAGAGAGTTTAAATATTTAATTCTATACTCCTTTCCTCATACAGTCTAGCAGAAGGGAAGAGTCAGGGAAGAGGCTGCTGTTCCGTTGAAAGGGGCTTTAGACAGCATTAAAGTGCTAATCCCATGACCTTTAGTAACCTGATGATCTGGATTACACAGCAGAGGAGGCAGATCATTTTACAGCCTGGGACCTTGGGCTGGTGACCATCGACTCAAGGCTATTTTACACAGCCTGGGAAAATAACCCAGAATACCTTACAACCCTATACCAGGCTACCTTACAACCCTATACCAGGCTACCATACACCCCTATACCAGGCTACCTTACACCCCTATACCAGAATACCTTACACCCCTATACCAGGCTACCTTACACCCCTATACCAGGCTACCTTACACCCCTATACCAGGCTACCTTACACCCCTATACCAGGCTACCTTACACCCCTATACCAGGCTACCTTACACCCCTATACCAGGCTACCTTACACCCCTATACCAGGCTACCTTACACCCAAACACCAGAATACCTTACACCCCTATACCAGGCTACCTTACACCCCTATACCAGGCTACCTTACACCCCTATACCAGGCTACCATACACCGCTATACCAGGCTACCTTACACCGCTATACCAGGCTACCTTACACCCCTATACCAGGCTACCTTACACCCCTATACCAGGCTACCTTACACCCCTATACCAGGCTACCTTACACCCCTATACCAGGCTACCTTACACCCCTATACCAGGCTACCTTACACCCCTATACCAGGCTACCTTACACCCCTATACCAGGCTACCTTACACCCCTATACCAGGCTACCTTACACCCCTATACCAGGCTACCTTACACCCCTATACCAGGCTACCTTACACCCCTATACCAGGCTACCTTACACCCCTATACCAGAATACCTTACACCCCTATACCAGAATACCTTACACCCCTATACCAGGCTACCTTACACCCCTATACCAGGCTACCTTAAACCCCTATACCAGGCTACCTTAAACCCCTATACCAGGCTACCTTAAACCCCTATACCAGAATACCTTACACCCATATACCAGGTTCTGGAAACATCACGTAATTCAGGTGTTATCGCAGCCAATCTGAGCATAATTATCCTAGTGCCTAATCTGTCTACCGGCCAGGCCAACTCTGTTACCGTGCAGGACTGTTACGAGATGTTCTGTGCGTCCTGAATGTGACCCTATTCCCTATGTAGTGCATTACTTTTGACCATAGCCATAGGGCTCCGGTCAAAGGTGGTGCACTATGTAGAGAAAAGGTTACCATTTGGGACGCTGATGTAATCAACAGACAAACAGGAGATTACCCATCTGACTGTGTTAGTTTGTACAAGACACTATATCTACTGTAGACACTCCTAAATGGTAAACATGGCCCTATAACATGGCTCTATAACATGGCTCTATAACATGGCCCTATAACATGGCCCTATAACATGGCTCTATAACATGGCCCTATAACATGGCTCTATAACATGGCTCTATAACATGGCCCTATAACATGGCTCTATAACATGGCTCTATAACATGGCCCTATAACATGGCCCTATAACATGGCCCTATAACATGGCCCTATAACATGGCCCTATAACATGGCCCTATAACATGGCTCTATAACATGGCCCTATAACATGTCTCTATAACATGGCCCTATAACATAACATGGCCCTATAACATGGCTCTATAACATGGCCCTATAACATGGCCCTATAACATGGCTCTATAACATGGCTCTATAACATGGCCCTATAACATGGCCCTATAACATGGCTCTATAACATGGCTCTATAACATGGCTCTATAACATGGCTCTATAACATGGCTCTATAACATGGCTCTATAACATGGCCCTATAACATGGCTCTATAACATGGCTCTATAACATGGCCCTATAACATGGCCCTATAACATAACATGGCTCTATAACATGGCTCTATAACATGGTTCTTTAATATGGCCCTATAACATGGCCCTATAACATGGCTCTATAACATGGCCCTATAACATGGCCCTATAACATGGCTCTATAACATGGCCCTAAAACATGGCCCTATAACATGGCCCTATAACATGGCTCTATAACATGGCCCTATAACATGGCTCTATAACATGGCCCTATAACATGGCTCTATAACATGGCTCTATAACATGGCCCTATAACATGGCTCTATAACATGGCCCTATAACATGGCTCTATAACATGGCCCTATAACATGGCTCTATAACATGGCCCTATAACATGGCCCTATAACATGGCCCTATAACATGGCCCTATAACATGGCCCTATAACATGGCTCTATAACGTGGCCCTATAACATGGCTCTATAAAATGGCCCTATAACATGGCCCTATAACATGGCTCTATAACATGGCCCTATAACATGGCCCTATAACATGGCTCTATAACATGGCCCTATAACATGGCCCTATAACATGGCTCTATAACACGGTTCTTTAACATGGCCCTATAACATGGCTCTATAACGTAGCCCTATAACATGGCCCTATAACATGGCCCTATAACATGGCTCTATAACATGGTTCTTTAACATGGCCCTATAACATGGCTCTATAACGTGGCCCTATAAAATGGCTCTATAACATGGCCCTATAACATGGCTCTATAACATGGCCCTATAACATGGCCCTATAACATGGCCCTATGACATGGCCCTATAACATGGCTCTATAACATGGCTCTATAACATGGCCATATAACCTGGCCCTATAACATGGCTCTATAACATAACATGGCCCTATAACATAACATGGCCCTATAATTTGGCCCTATAACATGGCCCTATAACATAACATGGCCCTATAACATGGCCCTATAACATGGCTCTATAACATGGCACTATAACATGGCCCTATAACATGGCCCTATAACATGGCCCTATAACATGGCTCTATAACATGGCCATATAACCTGGCCCTATAACATGGCCCTATAACATGGCCCTATAACATGGCTCTATAACATGGCCCTATAACATGGCTCTATAACATGGCCCTATAACATGGCTCTATAACATAACATGGCCCTATAACATGGACCTATAACATGTCTCTATAACATGGACCTATAACATGTCTCTATAACATGGCCCTATAACTTGGCCCTATAACATGGCCCTATAACAATGCTCTATAACATGGTCCTATAACATGGCCCTATAACATAACATGGCCCTATAACATGGCCCTATAACATGGCTCTATAACATGGCTCTATAACATGGCTCTATAACATGGCCATATAACCTGGCCCTATAACATGGCTCTATAACATAACATGGCCCTATAACATAACATGGCCCTATAACATGGCCCTATAACATGGCCCTATAACATGGCCCTATAACATGGCTCTATAACATGGCTCTATAACATGGCCCTATAACATGGCCCTATAACATGGCTCTATAACATGGCCCTATAATATGGCCCTATAACATGGCCCTATAACAATGCTCCATAACATGGCCCTATAACATGGCCCTATAACATAACATGGCCCTATAACATGGCCCTATAACATGGCTCTATAACATGGCCCTATAACATGGCCCTATAACATGGCTCTATAACATGGCTCTATAACATGGCCCAATAACATAACATGGCCCTATAACATGGCTCTTTAACATGGCCCTATAACATGGCTCTATAACATGGCCCTATAACATGGCCCTATAACATGGCTCTATAACATGGTTCTTTAACATGGCCCTATAACATGGCTCTATAACGTGGCCCTATAACATGGCTCTATAACATGGCCCTATAACATGGCCCTATAACATGGCTCTATAACATGGCCCTATAACATGGCCCTATAACATGGCTCTATAACATGGCCCTATAACATGGCCCTATAACATGGCTCTATAACACGGTTCTTTAACATGGCCCTATAACATGGCTCTATAACGTAGCCCTATAACATGGCCCTATAACATGGCTCTATAACATGGTTCTTTAACATGGCCCTATAACATGGCTCTATAACGTGGCCCTATAACATGGCTCTATAACATGGCCCTATAACATGGCTCTATAACATGGCCCTATAACATGGCCCTATAACATGGCCCTATGACATGGCCCTATGACATGGCCCTATAACATGGCTCTATAACATGGCCATATAATCTGGCCCTATAACATGGCTCTATAACATAACATGGCCCTATAACATAACATGGCCCTATAACTTGGCCCTATAACATGGCCCTATAACATAACATGGCCCTATAACATGGCCCTATAACAAGGCTCTATAACATGGCCCTATAACATGGCCCTATAACATGGCCCTATAACATGGCCCTATAACATGGCTCTATAACATGGCCATATAACCTGGCCCTATAACATGGCTCTATAACATAACATGGCCCTATAACATGGCCCTATAACATGTCTCTATAACATGGCCCTATAACATGGCCCTATAACAATGCTCTATAACATGGTCCTATAACATGGCCCTATAACATAACATGGCCCTATAACATGGCCCTATAACATGGCTCTATAACATGGCTCTATAACATGGCTCTATAACATGGCCATATAACCTGGCCCTATAACATGGCTCTATAACATAACATGGCCCTATAACATAACATGGCCCTATAACATGTCCCTATAACATGGCTCTATAACATGGCGCTATAACATGGCCCTATAACATGGCCCAATAACATGGCCCTATAACATGGCTCTATAACATGGCTCTATAACATGGCCATATAACCTGGCCCTATGACATAACAAGGCCCTATAACATGGCCCTATAACATGGCTCTATAACATGGCCCTATAACATGGCCCTATAACATGGCCCTATAACATGGCCCTATAACATGGCTCTATAACATGGCCATATAACCTGGCCCTATAACATGGCTCTATAACATAACATGGCCCTATAACATGGCCCTATAACATGGCCCTATAACATGTCTCTATAACATGGCCCTATAACATGGCCCTATAACATGGCCCTATAACAATGCTCTATAACATGGCCCTATAACATGGCCCTATAACATAACATGGCCCTATAACATGGCCCTATAACATGGCTCTATAACATGGCCCTATAACATGGCCCTATAACATGGCCCTATAACATGGCTCTATAACATGGCTCTATAACATGGCCATATAACCTGGCCCTATAACATGGCTCTATAACATAACATGGCCCTATAACATAACATGGCCCTATAACATAACATGGCCCTATAACATAACATGGCCCTATAACATGGCCCTATAACATGGCCCTATAACATGGCCCTATAACATGGCCCTATAACAAGGCCCTATAACATGGCTCTATAACATGGCTCTATGGGAATAGGATGCCATTTGGGTCCGAGCCTCTGTCTCTGCAGGTATAAGTGTGCAGTAGGTAATAGGTCCATTGAATTAATCTATGCAGGAAGGCCCAAAGGCACTGAGCAATCAGCCAAAGAGGGAGCTTAGCTTCAGCACTTCAAATATATCCTCCAGTCCCAAACCAAGCTTGGGGTCAATTCAGTTTTCAATCCAGGAAGTCAAAATGCACATGCAGGAAGTCAAAATTGCCCACATCATGACCTATCTGAAGACTGATACCAGCCGTGCTCCAAATCCCTCCTGGCGCCAAAATCAACCAGAGGCAACACAAGAGGTTAGACAGTAGGACCAGACAGTGGATGCTTCTGAAATAGAGGTTAGACGGTAGGACCAGACAGTGGATGCTTCTGAAATAGCACACTATCCCTTTATATAGGGCACTGCTTTTGACCAGGGCCCATTGGGACTAGGGTGCCATTTCAGGCAAAACCAGTGTTAGTCTTGGAAAATATTCTATAGGTGTTGTATTGGAAAATATTCTCTAGGTGTTGTATTGGAAAATATTCTCTAGGTGTTGTATTGGAAAATATTCTCTAGGTGTTGTATTGGAAAATATTCTCTAGGTGTTGTATTGGAAAATATTCTATAGGTGTTGTATTGGAAAATATTCTCTAGGTGTTGTATTGGAAAATATTCTCTAGGTGTTGTATTGGAAAATATTCTCTAGGTGTTGTATTGGAAAATATTCTATAGGTGTTGTATTGGAAAATATTCTTTAGGTGTTGTATTGGAAAATATTCTCTAGGTGTTGTATTGGAAAATATTCTCTAGGTGTTGTATTGGAAAATATTCTCTGGGTGTTGTATTGGAAAATATTCTCTAGGTGTTGTATTGGAAAATATTCTCTAGGTGTTGTATTGGAAAATATTCTATAGGTGTTGTATTGGAAAATATTCTCTAGGTGTTGTATTGGAAAATATTCTCTAGGTGTTGTATTGGAAAATATTCTCTAGGTGTTGTATTGGAAAATATTCTCTAGGTGTTGTATTGGAAAATATTCTCTAGGTGTTGTATTGGAAAATATTCTCTAGGTGTTGTATTGGAGAATATTCTCTAGGTGTTGTATTGGAAAATATTCTCTAGGTGTTGTATTGGAGAATATTCTCTAGGTGTTGTATTGGAAAATATTCTCTAGGTGTTGTATTGGAAAATATTCTCTAGGTGTTGTATTGGAAAATATTCTCTAGGTGTTGTATTGGAAAATATTCTCTAGGTGTTGTATTGGAAAATATTCTCTAGGTGTTGTATTGGAGAATATTCTCTAGGTGTTGTATTGGAAAATATTCTCTAGGTGTTGTATTGGAGAATATTCTCTAGGTGTTGTATTGGAAAATATTCTCTAGGTGTTGTATTGGAAAATATTCTATAGGTGTTGTATTGGAAAATATTCTATAGGTGTTGTATTGGAAAATATTCTCTAGGTGTTGTATTGGAAAATATTCTCTAGGTGTTGTATTGGAAAATATTCTCTAGGTGTTGTATTGGAAAATATTCTATAGGTGTTGTATTGGAAAATATTCTCTAGGTGTTGTATTGGAAAATATTCTCTAGGTGTTGTATTGGAGAATATTCTCTAGGTGTTGTATTGGAAAATATTCTCTAGGTGTTGTATTGGAGAATATTCTATAGGTTTTGTATTGGAGAATATTCTCTAGGTGTTGTATTGGTCTGTAGGTGTTGTAATGGAGAATATTCTCTAGGTGTTGTATTGGTCTGTAGGTGTTGTAATGGAGAATATTCTCTAGGTGTTGTATTGGAGAATATTCTATAGGTTTTGTATTGGAGAAAATTCTCTAGGTGTTGTATTGGTCTGTAGGTGTTGTATTGGAGAATATTCTCTAGGTGTTGTATTGGAGAATATTCTCTAGGTGTTGTATTGGAGAATATTCTATAGGTTTTGTATTGGAGAAAATTCTCTAGGTGTTGTATTGGTCTGTAGGTGTTGTATTGGAGAATATTCTCTAGGTGTTGTATTGGAGAATATTCTCTAGGTGTTGTATTGGAGAATATTCTATAGGTTTTGTATTGGAGAATATTCTATAGGTGTTGTATTGGAGAATATTCTCTAGGTGTTGTATTGGAGAATATTCTCTAGGTGTTGTATTGGAGAATATTCTCTAGGTGTTGTAATGGTCTCTAGGTGTTGTATTGGTCTCTAGGTGTTGTATTGGTCTCTAGGTGTTGTATTGGAGAATATTCTCTAGGTGTTGTAATGGTCTCTAGGTGTTGTATTAGTCTCTAGGTGTTGTATTGGTCTCTAGGTGTTGTATTGGAAAATATTCTATAGGTGTTGTATTGGAGAATATTCTCTAGGTGTTGTATTGGAAAATATTCTCTAGGTGTTGTATTGGAGAATATTCTCTAGGTGTTGTAATGGTCTGTAGGTGTTGTATTGGAGAATACCACCTGAACCAGCCAGAGAGGGACCTGCGTTTAGAAACAGACTGTACAGGACAGTACTGACCGGCAGGGATTCCCTCAGCAAGACACTGAGGCTGATACAGGACAGTACTGACCGGCAGGGATTCCCTCAGCAAGACACTGGGGCTGATACAGGACAGTACTGACCGGCAGGGATTCCCTCAGCAAGACACTGGGGCTGATACAGGACAGTACTGACCGGCAGGGATTCCCTCAGCAAGACACTGGGGCTGATACAGGACAGTACTGACCGGCAGGGATTCCCTCAGCAAGACACTGGGGCTGATACAGGACAGTACTGACCGGCAGGGATTCCCTCAGCAAGACACTGGGGCTGATACAGGACAGTACTGACCGGCAGGGATTCCCTCAGCAAGACACTGGGGCTGATACAGGACAGTACTTACCGGCAGGGATTCCCTCAGCAAGACACTGGGGCTGATACAGGACAGTACTGACCGGCAGGGATTCCCTCAGCAAGACACTGGGGCTGATACAGGACAGTACTGACCGGCAGGGATTCCCTCAGCAAGACACTGGGGCTGATACAGGACAGTACTGACCGGCAGGGATTCCCTCAGCAAGACACTGGGGCTGATACAGGACAGTACTGACCGGCAGGGATTCCCTCAGCAAGACACTGAGTCTGAGCATCAGATGGCACCCTATTACCTTGTCACGCCCTGGCTCTGGGGACTCTTTAATGTTGAGCCAGGGTGTGTAGTGTCTATGTTGTATTTTCTATGTTTTGTTCTAGTTCGTGTTTTCTATGTTGGCCAGGGTGGTTCCCAATCAGAGGCAGCTGATTCTCGTTGTCTCTGATTGGGGACCATACTTAGGCAGCCGGTTGGCACTAGTTTATGGTGGGATCTTGTTCCGGAGAGGTTTGTGTTTTGTCAACCTTAGGACTTCACGTATCGTTTTGTTGTATTGTTGTAAAGTACTCATTAAAAGATGTACGCATATCACGCTGCGCCTTGGTCCGTCTCTTATAACGATCGTGACATTCCTAGATTCATGGGTTGCACCTCCGTCATTCGGTCGTGTCGTTGCCATTGGTATCGACGTTCTACAGATGCTGCAGCATTTTGATGTCCGACTGGTCAATGCTCAGTCTTTCTGTCACGTTCGTCGGGTACAGAGGACCAAGGCGCAGCGTGGAAGGTGAACATATTTTATTAACTAGAATGATAACACGAACAAAACAACAAACGATAACGTGACGTCCAAAGGTGCAAAACACAAACCTATACAGGAACAAGATCCCACAAACACTGTGGGAAAACTGGCTGCTTAAGTATGGTTCCCAATCAGAGACAACAAGCAACAGCTGATACACGTTGCCTCTGATTGAGAACCACACTGGCCAACATAGAAATACTAAACTAGAATGACAAACAAATGAAAACTCACACCCTGGCTCAACATACTAGAGTCCCCAGAGCCAGGGCGTGACACTTTCTGAACGGGTGTTAATGACTGTTACATTATAGTGACTTGGAAATACGATGACATCGCTAAAGTAGACACATAATTAGTAGAAAACAACTTTGCCATCATTATGATGTCGTCAACGTTAGCTAGCTAACATTTTGGTTCTCTCCCCCCCCCCCCCCCCAATCTTAGCTAGCTAGTGCATCTAAAGTAAATCTGCATCTAAAGTCAAATGACAAAAGCTTGTCCTACTAATTATTTGGTTCCTTTGAAATGTCATCGTGTTTCCAAGCCACAGCAATACACTTTAAAGGAAACCTTCATCAGCACCTATTGAGACTGCATTGAGTAGAACGCTCAGCTGGGCATCAGTCCTAACATGAGCGTTCAAAACAATATTGTGACGAAACGTGTCATCCGTGAATAGTGCACTACTTTTGACCAGATCCCAGGGCTAAAGTAGTGCACTATATAAGGAATAGGGTACCATTTGTGACTGAACACGGGATAGACACGTGGCCTATCACAAAGCTGGTGTTAAACTGCCCCTGAAATAGCCAGGCTTCCCTGGGCACCGTGCCCAGGCTGATATGTTGAAATAGCCAGGCTTCCCTGGGCACCATGCCCAGGCTGATATGTTGAAATAGCCAGGCTTCCCTGGGCACCGTGCCCAGGCTGATATGTTGAAATAGCCAGGCTTCCCTGGGCACCATGCCCAGGCTGATATGTTGAAATAGCCAGGCTTCCCTGGGCACCATGCCCAGGCTGATATGTTGAAATAGCCAGGCTTCCCTGGGCACCATGCCCGGGCTGATATGTTGAAATAGCCAGGCTTCCCTGGGCACCGTGCCCAGGCTGATATGTTGAAATAGCCAGGCTTCCCTGGGCACCATGCCCAGGCTGATATGTTGAAATAGCCAGGCTTCCCTGGGCACCATGCCCAGGCTGATATGTTGAAATAGCCAGGCTTCCCTGGGCACCATGCCCGGGCTGATATGTATTTCTTCTTAACACCTCCTAGTGTTCATGTTGCTTTTTATTACTTTTGTTCAACTCAACTATTCCTGACCTGCTCTGTCCACATGGCAAGGTACTGCTGTAGTAGTAGTAGTAGTAGTAGTAGTAGTAGTAGTAGTAGTAGTAGTAGTAGTAGTAGTAGTAGTAGCAGTAGTAGCAGTAGCAGTAGTAGTAGTAGTAGTAGTAGTAGTAGTAGTAGTAGTAGTAGTAGTAGCAGTAGTAGCAGTAGCAGTAGTAGCAGTAGCAGTAGTAGTAGTAGTAGTATTGGGGCGGCAGGTAGCTGAGTGGTTAAAGAGCGTTGTGCCAGTAACCGAAAGGTCGCTGGTTCTAATCCCCAAGCCGACTAGGTGAAAAAATCTGTCGATGTGCCCTTGAGCAAGGCACTTAACCCTAATTGCTCCTGTAAGTCGCTCTGGATAAGAGCGTCTGTAAATGTAGTGGTAGTAGTAGTAGTAGTAGTAGTAGCAGTAGTAGTAGTAGTAACATCAGATTTCTAATACTGTACTGTAGATCATTGAATAACTGTTTCTGCACTCAATGAATTTGATCTGGTACACACAAAAAAAAATGCTGGGTTAAAACCAAATGATGGTCCAATCTGAAGGCATCTCACCCTTCATCCAGATGTCAGTGAAGAAGAAGGATGTTTGCAGCCAGTACTGGATTGATTTTGAACAGGTCTGCATTGAGGTTATCAGGACCTGGAGCTTTTCCCATTCTTCAGTGACTTGATGGTAGTGATGATTTCTTCTTTGGTTGTTGGGTCGTTGTTTGTCTAGATCTTCTGGAGCAGCTTCAGGTGTGTTCATTGGATCCACCGGGGGGTTCTCTGTTGAGGACCTCTCTGAAATGTTCTGTCCATCTTGCTTCCTGTTCATTTTCTGTAGTCAGGAGATTGCCTTGCTTGTCTTTGATTTGAGTATTTGACTTGAATTTTCTGCCACAGATTAGATTAGTGATTTTGTATACTGTTCCTTGCTGGTTGCTTGATTTTGTATGCTGTTCCTTGCTGGTCGCTTGCTGCTGCTTTTTCAGCTGAGCTTGCCAGCTCCTCCAGGTAGGCCATGTTGTCTCTCCTCCAGGTAGGCCATGTTGTCTCTCCTCCAGGTAGGCCCTGTTGTCTGTCCTCCAGGTAGGCCCTGTTGTCTGTCCTCCAGGTAGGCCCTGTTGTCTCTTCTCCAGGTAGGCCCTGTTGTCTCTCCTCCAGGTAGGCCCTGTTGTCTCTCCTCCAGGTAGGCCCTGTTGTCTCTTCTCCAGGTAGGCCCTGTTGTCTGTCCTCCAGGTAGGCCCTGTTGTCTGTCCTCCAGGTAGGCCCTGTTGTCTCTCCTCCAGGTAGACCCTGTTGTCTCTCCTCCAGGTAGGCCCTGTTGTCTCTCCTCCAGGTAGGCCCTGTTGTCTGTCCTCCAGGTAGGCCCTGTTGTCTCTCCTCCAGGTAGGCCCTGTTGTCTCTTCTCCAGGTAGGCCCTGTTGTCTCTCCTCCAGGTAGGCCCTGTTGTCTCTTCTCCAGGTAGGCCCTGTTGTCTCTCCTCCAGGTAGGCCCTGTTGTCTCTCCTCCAGGTAGGCCCTGTTGTCTCTCCTCCAGGGAGGCCCTGTTGTCTCTTCTCCAGGTAGGCCCTGTTGTCTGTCCTCCAGGTAGGCCCTGTTGTCTCTTCTCCAGGTAGGCCCTTTTGTCTCTCCTCCAGGTAGGCCCTGTTGTCTCTTCTCCAGGTAGGCCCTGTTGTCTCTCCTCCAGGTAGGCCCTGTTGTCTGTCCTCCAGGGAGGCCCTGTTGTCTGTCCTCCAGGGAGGCCCTGTTGTCTGTCCTCCAGGGAGGCCCTGTTGTCTCTTCTTACTAGACTTTTGACTCGTGTGTAGATATTTCTGTACTGCTCCTCCAGTTTCTGTTTCAGACTATGTGATTTGGCATAATTTCCCATGTTTCTGGGGTGATCCATTCCTTGCATTGCCTTCTTCTGTGTCCTATGGTTTTCTTGCTGCTTTCACTGTAAGCTTTAACCACTTCCTCCCACTTCCTGTCTACGTTTCCCTCAGTCGCCTCCTATTCTTCTTCTTCTGTGTTGTTTGAAAGGGCTTGATACTTGTTCTGTCCTTGCATTATGAAGGTTTTCTTTGTGGTTTGGTCTCTCAGCATGCCAACGTCAAATCTTGTTGTTCCTTTTGTCGGTGGTCATGAACGTTTCCGCTTTAGTTTGATGTCGGCAGTCACAAGATGGTAGTCACTGACGACATCTGCCCCCCTTCGTACCTTGACGTCCCTCAGCAAGCTTCTCCACTTGCCGTTGATCATCAGGTGGTCAATCTGGTTCTCGTCTCTTCCGTTAGGAAGAGCACCATGTCAGCTTGTGGATATTCTTGTGGGGAACAGGCTGCCACCAATCACCAGGTCATTTGTGAAGCAGAATGTTGCCAGTCTCTCACCATTGTCATTCATCTCTCCACAGCCGTGCTTCCCCTTTATTCTCTCATAGTTGGCATTGTTGATGGCAACCTTTGCATTCAGCTCTCCGATGACGAGGACCAGGTCTTGAGCAGGTGTCTTCTCTACTTCAGATTGGAGGGTGTTATCGAACAGGTATTTTTCTTCATGTTTGGCATCGTTTTGTGGGATCACAACATTGGATTCTAGTAGTCTGGTATGTTGTCCATTGGATTCTAGTAGTCTGGTATGTTGTCCATTGGATTCTAGTAGTCTGGTATGTTGTCCATTGGATTCTAGTAGTCTGGTATGTTGTCCATTGGATTCTAGTAGTCTGGTATGTTGTCCATTGGATTCTAGTAGTCTGGTATGTTGTCCATTGGATTCTAGTAGTCTGGTATGTTGTCCATTGAGTGGCATTTATCATTCTACTGTTGACTGGTTTCCATTCCATTAGTTTTCTCTACCCCTTTCTGTAGGATGATGGCATCACCTTCACGATGTTGTCCGTCCTCCCGTCCAGAGTGCAATACCGTTTCTCCGGTGCTGGTGCTCGTGGAACCAGAGCTAGTCCACCTGGCTTCGCTCACTCCCAGGATCTGTAGCTTGTATCTCTTCGTTTAGTGGTGACATCAATAAGGGATCATAGCTTTTCACCTGGGTTCACCTGGTCAGTCTATGTCATGGAAATATGTTTTTTACACTCAGCGTCTGTACAGTATGTAGAGTATTTTCCCCATTGCACATCATCCTGATTAATTGGTTTTGTTTATATATCTCTTACACATCATTTATAATATAGCTTAGTGTCTATAGTGGATCCTGTAGTTCTCAGCTACAGTATTCATAGTGTACATACCGCATGTGGATTTCTGTTCATTCTGTGGCTATTATGTTGTCTGTATATCCTGTTTATCATCTGTTTATCATCTGTCTGTATATCCTGTTTATCATCTGTCTGTATATCCTGTTTATCATCTCTCTGTATATCCTGTTTATCGTCTGTCTGTATATTGTGTTTATCATCTGTCTGTATATCCTGTTTATCATCTGTTTATCATCTGTTTATCATCTGTCTATATATCCTGTTTATCATCTGTCTATATATCCTGTTTATCATCTGTCTGTATATCCTGTTTATCATCTGTCTGTATATCCTGTTTATCATCTGTCTGTATATCCTGTTTATCGTCTGTCTGTATATTGTGTTTATCATCTGTCTGTATATCCTGTTTATTGTCTGTATATCCTGTTTATCATCTGTCTGTATATCCTGTTTATCATCTGTCTGTATATCCTGTTTATCATCTGTCTGTATATCCTGTTTATCATCTGTCTGTATATCCTGTTTATCATCTGTCTGTATATCCTGTTTATCATCTGTCTGTATATCCTGTTTATCATCTGTCTGTATATCCTGTTTATCATCTGTCTGTATATCCTGTTTATCATCTGTCTGTATATCCTGTTTATCATCTGTCTGTCTGTATATCCTGTTTATCGTCTGTCTGTATATCCTGTTTATCATCTGTCTGTATATCCTGTTTATCATCTGTCTGTATATCCTGTTTATCGTCTGTATATCCTGTTTATCGTCTGTATATCCTATTTATCATCTGTATATCCTGTTTATCATCTGTCTGTATATCCTGTTTATCATCTGTCTGTATATCCTGTTTATCGTCTGTCTGTATATCCTGTTTATCATCTGTCTGTATATCCTGTTTATCATCTGTTTATCATCTGTCTGTATATCCTGTTTATCATCTGTCTGTATATCCTGTTTATCATCTGTCTGTATATCCTGTTTATCATCTGTCTGTATATCCTGTTTATCATCTGTCTGTATATCCTGTTTATCATCTGTATATCCTGTTTATCATCTGTCTGTATATCCTGTTTATCGTCTGTATATCCTGTTTATCGTCTGTCTGTATATCCTGTTTATCATCTGTCTGTATATCCTGTTTATCATCTGTCTGTATATCCTGTTTATCATCTGTCTGTATATCCTGTTTATCATCTGTCTGTATATCCTGTTTATCATCTGTCTGTATATCCTGTTTATCATCTGTCTGTATATCCTGTTTATCATCTGTATATCCTGTTTATCATCTGTCTGTATATCCTGTTTATCGTCTGTATAACCTGTTTATCGTCTGTCTGTATATCCTGTTTATCATCTGTCTGTATATCCTGTTTATCATCTGTCTGTATATCCTGTTTATCATCTGTCTGTATATCCTGTTTATCATCTGTCTGTATATCCTGTTTATCATCTGTCTGTATATCCTGTTTATCATCTGTATATCCTGTTTATCATCTGTCTGTATATCCTGTTTATCATCTGTATATCCTGTTTATCATCTGTCATTACAGGAATCACGGGCAGAGGGGCTGGGAAGACATCCTCATTACAGGAATCACGGGCAGAGGGGCTGGGCAGACATCCTCTTTACAGGAATCATGAGGATAATGCACTTCACTGTTTGACCAAATGCATGGTTTTAGCCGCCCATAAAAAAAATAGGACGTTTTGAGTGAGTTGACAATTTAGATCCATGATCTTGACTGTCTAACGGATGACTTTGAATGTGAGTTTGCATGACCTCAGATCAGCCTATTAGAAAACCGGGCCTGCCGTTGTCCACTGACTGTAGCTAACTGAGGAGAGGAGAGCTGTTTAACATGATTAGGGGAGTCAGGCTCCAGGTTTTCATTCATTGTCAAAAAGGAGATTATTATTTTTTCATCACCACTAAGGACTTTCTGTGTTTTGAATGAAAATGCACAAACAGCAACCAATAATGTAAGTGCTCATAATAAACTCGTTCTCAGCAGGTGTTGTCTTATGCAAGATAAACAATTGCTGCTTCCCAAATGGTACCCTATTCACAATGTAGTGCACTACTTTTGACCAGGGCCCATAGAGCTCTGGTCAAAAGAAGTGCACTACATAGGGAATAGGGTGCATTTGAGACGCAGCTAAACAATGTTTGAGCGGCCTGCCAGCCTCCTCTCCTCTGTGCTCCAGTCCATTAACAGTATATCACAGCACATCACTGATCCATCAATAGGCTCCAAACGCTGCAATAATGCAGAAACAGACCAGGCCATCCTCCATCCTCCATCCTCCAGACAGACCAGGCCATCCTCCATCCTCCAGACAGACCAGGCCATCCTCCATCCTCCAGACAGACCAGGCCATCCTCCATCCTCCAGACAGACCAGGCCTTCCTCCATCCTCCAGACAGACCAGTCAAGCCTCCATTCTCCAGACAGACAAGGACAATCCTCCATCCTCCAGACACACCAGGCCATCCTCCATCCTCCAGACAGACCATGCCATCCTCCATCCTCCAGACAGACCAGGCCATCCTCCATCCTCCAGACAGACCAGTCAAGCCTCCATCCTCCAGACAGACTAGTCCATCCTCCAGACAGATCTCACCTCCACACAGCAGAGATCATCCATAACAGACCAGTCCATCCTCCAGACAGATCTCACCTCCACACAGCAGAGATCATCCATAACAGACCAGTCCATCCTCCAGACAGATCTCACCTCCACACAGCAGAGATCATCCATAACAGACCAGTCCATCCTCCAGACAGATCTCACCTCCACACAGCAGAGATCATCCATAACAGACCAATCCATCCTCCAGACAGATCTCACCTCCACACAGCAGAGATCATCCAAAACAGACCAGTCCATCCTCCAGACAGATCTCACCTCCACACAGCAGAGATCATCCATAGCAGACCAGTCCATCCTCCAGACAGATCTCACCTCCACACAGCAGAGATCATCCATAACAGACCAGTCCATCCTCCAGACAGATCTCACCTCCACACAGCAGAGATCATCCATAACAACTTGCTTCCCTGTACTGTAATTATTCACAGGTACAAATAACACACAAATAACACACAAATAACACACAAATAATACACAAATAACACACAAATAACACACAAATAATACACAAATAACACACAAATAATACACAAATAACACACAAATAATACACAAATAACACACAAATAAGTCATAAAAAGTAATCTTTCAAAAGTTAAAAGTTAAAGGAAACGTTAAGAGAAATGGAATCAAATCTGCACAACAGAAAGTATTGCATTGGTGAAAAACGACCATTGATCTTTGATCTGGCTCTGGGAAAATAACAGTCTGAACATGACTCTAAATGGATCTCCTTTTATTTAACCCTGCAGTGATTGACAACATATGAAGGAGGCTAAATGCTGCTGGATCATAATCATTGGATTATGCCTAAGTCTGAAATGTCACCGTATTCCCTATAAAGGGTTACTTTTGACCAGGCCTATATAGGGAAAAGGGTCAATATCTCAGCGTCTCTTCTACATCTATGAGCATCACTTGAATAAAGGCATCCACTAACACCGCAAACAGTAGCCTAGGGCAGGGGGGTTGTGTGTGGGATAAGAACTAACCAATCACAATACGTATCCATTGGAGATGTTTTCTCACTAACCAATCAGTGGATCTCTAGGCTTCTCTGCTCTCTCCAACGTTACAGGATGCCTACATCTGAAAGCTCCGGTCTTGTTATGCGTGCATGTGACCACACAAGGCGCTTATGGTATTTAAACCGAAGTGGACATCTCCCTTACTGAAGAATAAAAAACTACACGATGCTTAGACAACCAACCAACCAACCAACCATCGACCTTTTCACAGTTTGATTTGTTTGATCCAGCGGGATGGGTCTGTCTCTCACGGTGAGCTGAGCTGATTCAGTCCTGGACATTAACAGCTTTTTTTTATATATATATATAATCGTCACCATCCAGATATCCAGATGTGCATCTAAGAAGACAGCGACGGCATTAATGGACTTTTCGATGCGGTATTATTTATTTGTTGCGAGCTGACGCTGTTGGGAGTGTTCTGTCTGGATACTGTGGGTTTGTTCTGATGTTTGATACGAAACACCTGTAGCTGAATCTGCTATCTGTATGTACACAGTCTCTAGTGTACTGGACAATTCCACACAAACAAACAGAAAGGTTTTGATACACATCTATTTTCTGCAGGCAGGGAGGGCTGCTCTCTCTGACGCCGTCGGCCCATCTAATCTCGAATGCAAAAGCGCAAAAGGTAAAGCCATTTACTGGTCCGTTAATATCTAAGCTTCTCTCTCTCGGCTCTCTGCGCTGCTCGCAGACAGGAACATGGATAGAGAGGAATTCGCTGGGTCAAGAGCATTGACTGGATTTGTACGGATGGTGTTCTCTCGTCCAAACTAAAAAAAAAAGACAGTCGAGTCGAGCTCAACCACCGACCACCTTGCGTCGGGCGGTTCGTGATCACCATCCCTTTTTTACGCACCGCTTTTTTAATTAATTGAATGTATTTTTTAATGTAGCTGGGGAGATCAGAGGTAGGCCTATATTTTAAAATAAAAAACAACCATGGGAGGCACAGATGAGTGTAAAACCATGCTGGACGCTCTGAACAAAGTGACAGCGTGCTACAGGCACCTGGTGATCGCGCTGGGCAGCACGTCGGACTCTCAGAACCTGCGAGAGGAACTCAAGAAGACCCGGAAGAAAGCCCAGGAGCTCGCGGTCGCCAACCGGAATAAACTGACCGCGCTGCTCAAAGACAAGACCACCGGCAAGGACGACCGGGCTGAGTACGAGAGGCTATGGGTGGTGTTTACCAGCAACATGGAGCTGCTGGAAGTGGACATGAAGCGGAGCCTGGAGATAGGGCAGGAGTTCCCTCTCAAGGTGCCCACCAGACACCTCATCCAGACGGGCATGACCGGTAGCACCACCACGGTGGCCGCCAGGGCCATGTCCGTGCAGAACATGAAATACGACGGGGACAGCAACATCGACACTGCCGACCTGAAGGAGCTCCAGGCTGAGATCACCCAGGTGGGCCAGATGATGGAGGAGATGGAGATGAAGGTGCAGGTGGCTCCGTGGGCCGTGGAGGCCAAGCAGGAGGCAGGCGCCGAGCTCAAATCCACCCTGAGCGTCGGGAACTCCTCCGTGGGCGTCATTTCCATCTGCGAAGAGGAGCCTAAAGACGAGATGGACGAAGGTGGCGACAATAACGGAATGATCACGTGTGTCGCCGGGTTCATATTTGTCGCTATTGTAGTAGTCGCCGGGATTCTAGGATACTTCGTAATCGGCGGATAGGATACTTAGTATTGAACGTTTTGAGCCAGCCTGGGACTACTCCACAGATAAACAGCGGGAGCGGCTCAGAGACAGACACAGCCCGGGATGGACACTGGGCAGGTTATTTGCCCCGGAGAAACGGCTCTGTTGTTGAGGAGAAAGAGACCGGCGCCTCCCGAGACATAGATGAGCTGTCCAGTTTGCTGAAAACTATTACGCTTGCGTCCCAAACGGCACACGAGTCCCTAAATAGTGCGCTACTTTTGACCAGAGCCACTGCAAGGAGTTATTAGATAACTGCAACATTATCTCTCAGCCTCACAATAATAATAATAATAATAATAATAATAATAATAATAATAATAATAATTTATTCAGCTTCTATAGATCATTTCATTACAGATAGAATCTCACAATGCTTGAAACGAAAAAGAAACAATCATCATATTAAATGTATAGCCTTTGTAGCTACATAACAGAGAGTAGGTCTGGACAACGACAATTGTCAGCTAGAGCTCTGTACGTTTTGGGTGTTTCAAGCCTCCAACATATGGAGCGACAGTCGAGAGGGATCCACATAGCTTGAGCTACAGTGGTCCTCTGTAGCTCAGCTGGTAGAGCACGGCGCTTGTAACGCCAGGGTAGTGGGTTCGATCCCCGGGACCACCCATACGTAAAAATGTATGCACGCATGACTGTAAGTCGCTTTGGATAAAAGCGTCTGCTAAATGGCATATTATTATTATAGATGAGCAGGTCCTCCGGTGGCAGGCAGGTAGCACTGTTCACTCTCCATTCAAGGCGTCTCACCCGCTGTCTGAAAGCCTTGTACAAGGTTAAGTTCCCACTAACTCAATGATGTCAGCCCGCACAATGCTTCAGAGGAATCCTCAGACTGAGCAATGAATTCATCACTGCCAGCTCGCCATCCATTGCAGTCCTCCTCATGGGTCAGGAGACCATAGAAACAAGGTGTATTCACATCAAAGCTAACTAGCTTGCTAGCATTGTTAGCTAGCTATGTTGAAAGAGCTGATTTTCCATCAAATTCGCGGGCAGGAAACAAACAGACTTAATCTATACTCATTTAACTATTCAAAACCAAAAATAAAATAAAAATATTCAAACAAAAAAACCAAATAAAACATATTAAATATTGACCAAATGTACAGGATCTCTCTGCCTAGGCGAACTCACAGCACCATGGCAACGTGTAGAATAGCAGGGAATTTACTATAAAACAGCCACATTTTCTCTCTGCCTCATGGCAAAAAAAATGAAATCCTTGCTCTGGTCTAAAGTAGTGCACTATAAAGGGAATAGGGTGTCATTTGGGAAGCAAGCTTTGAGACACATCCATGTAAGGAGTTCTGAATGTATTCAGCATCTTTATAAGAAATTGCACTAGATTTATTTTTAGAATGATGAGATGTTAGGTTTGGAAAGGGAGGCAGAGCGTGTATGGCTCCACATGATTGCACAGGCAGGTCTAAGTATTATCCTAAATAGAGAATGTCCATGAGAAGGGTCTAGTCTAGGGAGAGTAGATGTATGTCCATGAGAAGGGTCTAGGTCTAGGGAGAGTATATGTATGTTCATGAGAAGGGTCTAGGTCTAGGGAGAGTAGATGTATGTTCATGAGAAGGGTCTAGGTCTAGGGAGAGTAGATGTATGTCCATGAGAAGGGTCTAGGTCTAGGGAGAGTATATGTATGTTCATGAGAAGGGTCTAGGTCTAGGGAGAGTATATGTATGTTCATGAGAAGCGAGAGATGGTGTGAAAGAGGACACATCTAATGGGTAAACACTGTTGCTATTGAAATTTCACATCCATCTATTTTCAATGTCAGTTTCATATTAGTTTTTTTTCTCCATCCATCCATCCATCCATCCATCCATCCATCCATCCATCCATCCATCCATCCATCCATCCATCCATCCATCCATCCATCCATCCATCCATCCATCCATCCATCCATCCATCCATCCATCCATCCATCCATCCATCCATCCATCCATCCATCCATCCATCCATCCATCCATCCATCCATCCATCCATCCATCCATCCATCCATCCATCCATCCATCCATCCATCCATCCATCCATCCATCCATAATATATCAAATGCCTGTTCCCTTTACATTACCAAGGCCTGGAGCAGTATTTGTTTTAATGCATACATTGCAGGAGTTTGCATACTGGGTTTGTTTGTAAATATTGTGTTCCTGTTTCAAATAGAGTACATACAATTAATTCCATTTATTATAATAAACATATAAAATACATGAAGTCTATGAATTTTCATGAATCTTTTTGAAGTACTTTTCAACTGCTATTAACACTTTAAATCTAACACTTTTGACTGTGTCCATAAAATGTAGATAGTAAGTATAAGCTGGAAGTAGAGACCTAAGCATTGTTGTTCACTAGTTTACCCCAAGTAGGGAAAGGGTGGCGGGGTTGGAAAGTAATAAAGGGGAGTATATATATAAAAAAACATGGGGGATTGGAAGTGATGCAGACAATTACATTGATGGAAGTTACAATCTATCTGCAATATTAAGCTGATCTACCCCCCCAAAAAAAAAAAAAAACACACAAAAAAACCCACTTTAAATCTACTGTTTGATATAACCGTATTGGTGCTCTTTAAGCCATGTCGGTTTTCAATGTATCCTTGTTGTATTTAATGGTGGCCTGTGGAGGTGTGTATTGGGTACGGAGTAAACATCGCACTGCTTCAAGATGTACAGTTTATATACTGCATGGAGGCAGGATCCT
>NW_028165819.1:0-5033 GCF_964263955.1 Coregonus lavaretus
AAGTGGTTGTCCCACTGGCTATCATAAGGTGAATGCACCAATTTGTAAGTCGCTCTGGATAAGAGCGTCTGCTAAATGACGAAAATGTAGATGTAATGTAAATGTAGTCTACTTGGGTGCTGCTATAGCCCAGGGCTTGCCCGGCCCAGCATGCATTTGTAGTCTACTTGTGTGTTGCTATAGCCCCTTGCTTTAGCTACTGTCATGGAGTTCAATAAATATTTTCATAAAGAAACTGATAAAACACACAGGTGCTAAATCAAGGTGACTTACAAAGATGAGCAAGAGAGGGAGTGCGGTGATGTAGTGTCCACAACTAAAGAATCACTGTGGAATCTGAAAAGACACGTATCCTGAAAGCATGATGGGGTACTTATTACTATGTGCACATGCTAAAAGAAAGGAACGAGGTGGGTAGATAACTAAGTGTGTCATTGTAGCAAAGTATTTATACACTAAAAATCAGATTTCTTAAACGTTTAGTTCATTTTTGTTCTATTATCTATACAACAGGCCATCATTGATTTTGGCCCAATAGGCCTGGCATATTCCCACGTTTCAAGGAGCTTTCCGTTTTGATTGAGTTATTTTGCCTTAAAACCTTAAAAGAAAAAGTGTTTACCATCCCCAGTGGCTCTGCAAGTGAGGAGAGGATATTCTCCACTGCTGGCCTGCTCTCCAGGCACCATGGAGAGGATATTCTCCACTGCTGGCCTGCTCTCCAGGCACCATCGCATGAGCCTGAAGCCACAGACTGGCCAAACTCGTGTTTCTAAAAATGAAGTTAAAGGCACTAATAAGTCATTTATCGTTTAATTTCTATTTACGTCTAAGTAATTTACAGCCTTCTTAGCCTCCCTGTCTGTCTCCTGACCTATTTAGAGTGTTTATATGCTGTTTAATACGACATGTAGCCTATTTGAAATGATGAGCGCTTCTTACATTCAGCTTTTCATGTTTATTAAAATACTTTTCATTCAAATCCATATGGTTTTGTTTCAATACTTCAAAAACAAATGGTAGGTCCAGGTAGTCACAAAAATAGATGTGTGTTAGTTAAATTGTGATTTTAATGAATGGAGCATATTTGGAGCGGCTGTTTTTTTTTTTTCTGTCAGCAAAGAGTGGTTTTTAGCGGAGCGGTTGGAAAGGACGTGGTTCGCCGGAGCAACCGCTCAACTCCGCTCACATGCTCTGCTCCGTGTTTCTGAATAAATAACCATACTTTATGTATGTAGGGTGAAGGAAGGGAACATACTAGGCTTAAAAGGAAAATAATATATATATATATATTATTCTTCCTATCCTGTGCCATGGATTTTTTAAATATTTTTTTACCCTCCCATTTTTGGGTTGAAATGATTGGTTTCCTTTCCCCAGGAACATGACCACGGATTGTCCATCAC
Organism: Coregonus lavaretus; assembly: GCF_964263955.1. Taxonomy (NCBI): domain Eukaryota; kingdom Metazoa; phylum Chordata; class Actinopteri; order Salmoniformes; family Salmonidae; genus Coregonus; species Coregonus lavaretus. Next base: position 1,407 of record NW_028165819.1, read on the forward strand.
AAAGACAAGCAGAGAGGCAGCGGTACGGTGTGGGATTGATTCCTCAGTGACATTTCACACCTAGAATTCAGTCTGCAATGCGGCCAATCTGATCCCTTTAATTCAGATTCTCTTTTGGTCATGTGTAGGGAGCAGAGTGATGGAAATGTCCTCCATTTAAAATGTTCTCTCTCGCTCTCTCCGTGTGCCCATTAGTTTTAGCTCCCAGTGATTTCTGGGAGACTTCCATGGAAAGTGGGGAAACGTTCGTATGAAAACGTGTCTGTCGGCATTGCCGTGTGAGGTGTCACCTGACAGAAGTTGGCGGTAAATGCCAAACCCTACCTGTGGCAGAATGACAGGAAGGAGAGAAAAATAAATAGAACAGGGAATGGAAAGGAAAGGTGATAAATGAGGGCAACTGTAAACACTTTGGTAACTGTAAACAGAGACTCTTCAGACAGAACAAATTAATGCTGCTACTTTGCTGAGTTTCTACATCTGTAAAGACAGAGAGAGAGACTATTCAGACAGAACAAAGTAATTCTGCTACACCCCGGCATTGACAAACTCCCGGCAGTGAAGGACAGAAGAGCTGTAACTATCAGGACTAGAGTCCCCATGCGTTTTATATTGCAGTCATTCTCGGATCATTTTAAGGCTTGATTCAATCTGTATCGCTGAAGATCCTCGGCGCAATTGAAATTGAAAGGGAATTTCCGAATGAGCCGACATGTTCACCGTGTGTGTTTACCGTGTGTGTTTACCGTGTGTGTTTACCGTGTGTGTTCACGTGTGTTTACCGTGTGTGTTCACCGTGTGTGTTTACTGTGTGTGTTTACCGTGTGTGTTTACCATGTGTGTTTACCGTGTGTGTTTACCGTGTGTGTTTACCGTATGTGTTCACCGTGTGTGTTTACCGTATGTGTTCACCGTGTGTGTTCACGTGTGTTCACCGTGTGTGTTTACCGTATGTGTTCACCGTGTGTGTTTACCGTGTGTGTTCACCGTGTGTGTTTACTGTGTGTGTTTACCATGTGTGTTTACCGTGTGTGTTTACTGTGAATGCAGTCTCTGTGAACGTGGGAACATTGCCTTTAAGTTTCAATCACACTATAGCGCCAATATTCAGCAATATGGATTGAATCAAGCCCTTAGTGTTGTGGTAATATTCTCTACTATGAAATTCATTTTATTATTAAGGATATATTTAGGTAAACATTTTTATGTATAGCTTGATACATAAATAAAATGTCTATCTCTGTCCCTCACCAGACTCCCCGGCCGCTGAACATCATCAAGCAGAACAACGGCGAGCAGATCATCCGCCGGCGCACGCGGAAGCGCCTCAACCCCGACCCTCTGCCCTCCGAACCTGTGGGCTCCAAGCAGCAGAGGGTCAACAGCGAGGAGCGCCTCAACGGCAGTCCCCTGGAGCGCCGGCCAGGAGAGGATGGGCCAGGCTCGGACGGAGGGCCCGTCCCTCGCCCTGTCCCTCGCAGAGGGGAGCCCCCGAACGACCTGGGCAAGTACGAGGCCTACGGCTCCTCTGGGGCAAAGAGCCACCCCAGCCCCCGCTCCACCCATGCCTTCCTAGTTAGCCAGACCCTGGAGATCCACAAGCGATTGCCTCCTTTGCACATACACAACAAGAACCCTGCGGAGGGAGGGGCGGAGGGGAACGGGGTGTGCTCGACCGGGGTCCATCACACGGGCTTGGAGGGGAAGGGCAGCTTGTCCTCCGAGAGGGGTAGCCCCATCGAGAAGTACATGCGTCCCTCCAAACAGGCCAGCTACTCGCCACCGGGCAGTCCCATCGAGAAGTACCAGTACCCGTTCTTAAGCCTGCCCTTCATCCACAACGACCTGCAGAGCGAGTCCGACTGGATGCGCTTCTGGACTAAGTACAAGATGTCTGTTCCGGGCAACCCACAGTACCTAGGTCACATGCCTGGTCTGCCCAACCCTTGCCAAAGCTTTGTGCCTTACCACACCTTTAACTTACCCCCACACTACCCTCTCACGCCCTCCGCCGGCCCCGAAAGCGACATCCCTCTTGACCTGGCCATCAAACATTCCAAACTGCCCCCCACCGCCAACGGCTCCACCGCCTCTGCCGTTACCGTCAAGGAGAGAAGTAGCAGCGCCGACAAACGGGCCTTGCCCACGGTCCCGGCGGAGAAGGAGGTAGAGAAGCATAGAGAGCAGCAGGGGAGAAGAGAGGACAAAGTAGAAGAGGGGGCATCCCCCCAGCCTCCTCCTCCGCTAGACATTGCAGCCAAGCCGGAGAGGGTGGACCAGGGCACTCAGGATGAGCTGACCAGTAAGGAGAGGGTGGACCAGGGCACTCAGGATGAGCTGACCAGTAAGGAGATGTTGGACCAGGGCACTCAGGATGAGCTGACCAGTAAGGAGAGGGTGGACCAGGGCACTCAGGATGAGCTGACCAGTAAGGAGATGTTGGACCAGGGCACTCAGGATGAGCTGACCAGTAAGGAGAGGGTGGACCAGGGCACTCAGGATGAGCTGACCAGTAAGGAGATGTTGGACCAGGGCACTCAGGATGAGCTGACCAGTAAGGAGAGGGTGGACCAGGGCACTCAGGATGAGCTGACCAGTAAGGAGAGGGTGGACCAGGGCACTCAGGATGAGCTGACCAGTAAGTGCGTCCACTGTGGCATCCTCTTCCTGGATGAGGTTATGCACGCCCTGCACATGAGCTGCCACGCTGACGCAGGGCCCTTCCAGTGCAGCATCTGCCTGCACGCCTGCACAGACAAGTATGACTTCACCACACACATACAGAGAGGGCTTCACCTGCCAACCGCCGAAGCTGAGACTGAGGCCGAGGCTGAGGCCGAGACAGAGGCCGTTGCTCCAAAGGACTCTGTGTGATTTTGGTGCACCACAGACTTGGACTTCTAGCACAGGCATAGCAGTATGAAAAAGAAGAAAATAAACTGACAAACGCGACGTACTGTAATGATTGAATGAGAAGAAGACTTCTCGCTCAACGTGATAGCTTCTGTAGGGAACTCATATCATCTAAACATTTATATTGGACATAATACTTTTTTTGTTTTCTTCTGTTTTTGTAAAGGAAAACGCTTTTGAAGAAAATGGTACTACAAGTAGCTGCTTATTTTTAGTTTTTTGCTATTGTTTATTTTTTTATTTGGAAGTGTAACTATGACAAGGCAGTTCAGCGAACGACAAGGTACATCTGCACATGTTTTGGGGATTCGTTTATTATGCAGTGGGTTGGATGTTCTTTTTCCTGGTTGGTTCAATGTTCCAAATGGAATGAGGAAGTGTGAATTGATATGTAAAATGGGGAGATGGGAAACGTCAGTCGTCTGTCATAATCTCCTTCACGGTGGATGGGCAGAGCGATGACGAGTGATTGGATCGTCCTCAAATAAACGTCCTCAGGGAACGCCCGTGGCTGAGTCAAAAAAACATATCCTACAGTGGTTTCAGTCGCATTGGTCTCCACTTAACATCCAACTAAGTGTCTTATGTTTTAATGTATTTTAGTTATGGATACAGTTTGGTCTTTTTTTTTTGGGGGGGGGGGGGGGGGGGGGAGTTCTATTGTCACAGAACTTCCTCTAGACATTTTAAGCTGCTGCCTTAGTTGCTAGGATG
>NW_028165818.1:0-90000 GCF_964263955.1 Coregonus lavaretus
GCCCTACAGGTACTGGGAATGAACTTCTAGGCCACCTGGCCATGGCAATGTGATTATATACCTCATGAGGAACGGTGTAGCAGTTTAGCTCCTAGGGTCCTGTACTCGTATAGGCTTAGGCTGCTAACAGACTGTATTACTGGAGGCAGAGGGAGGGATGGATGGAGAGGGGGAGGGAGGGAGGGAGGGGGCAGGGAAATAATATATGCCATTTATCTGACGTTTTTACCAAAAGCAACTTACAGACATGGATACATTTTACATCTGGGTGGCCCAGCAGGAATTGAACCCACAACCCTTGGCGTTGCAAGCACCATGCTCTACCGACTGAGCTACACAGGACCAAAGAGCTAAGGAGACAAAGGGACTGATTGAGAGAGAGGGAGGATGGGAGGGGAGGAGGGAGGTAACCCCTCCCGTGCTCTATTCCTCCCTCCCTCCATCCTTCTTCTCTCTCTCCCTCTCTCTCTCTCTCTCTCTCTCTCTCTCTCTCTCTTCTCTCTCTCTCTCTCTCTCTCTCTCTCTCTCTCTCTGTCTCTGTCTCTCTCTGTCTCTGTCACTCTCTCTCTCTCTCTCTCTCTCTCTCTCTCTCTCTCTCAGATGGCGAGGCTATTTCTGGGCTGCTTCGATCAGTCATCCCTTCTTCCAACGGGGGAGATGAAGACATTCTCTCTCGCTCCCCAATTCATTAGTCTGTGACCTTGGCAGCTTGAAATCCCTAAATGTCTCCCTCTTTCTTTTTCATCCTCTCTTTCTTTCTTCCAGCCTCCTTTCATCCCGGCTACCCCTTTTAAAATCACATTCGAGAAAAGAGGTCGAGACTTTGAGCCAAAGGGTTGTTTTTGAAATCACGCCATGTCAGGGAATCATCGCGATGAGTAATTCTCTGAGACCCCTTTAGCGCCTCTCTCTCTTTCTCTCTCTCTGTCTCTCTCTTTCTCTGTCTCTGTCTCTCTCTCTCTCTCTCTCTCTCTCTCTCTCTCTCTCTCTCTCTCTCTCTCTCTCTCTCTCTCTCTCTCTCTATCTGTCTCTATGTCTCTGTCTCTCTCTCTCTCTGTCTCTCTGTCTCTCTCTCTCTCTCTCTCTCTCTCTCTCTCTCTCTCTCTCTCTCTCTCTCTCTCTCTCTCTGTCTCTCTGTCTCTCTCTGTCTCTCTCTCTGTCTCTCTCTCTCTCTCTGTCTCTCTCTGTCTCTCTCTGTCTCTCTCTCTGTCTCTCTCTCTGTCTCTCTGTCTCTCTCTCTGTCTCTCTGTCTCTCTGTCTCTCTGTCTCTCTGTCTCTGTCTCTCTGTCTCTCTGTCTCTGTCTCTGTCTCTCTCTCTCTCTGTCTCTCTCTCTTTCTGTCGGTCTCTCTCTCTCTGTCTGTCTCTCTTCTGTCTCTCTCTCTCTCTCACCCCCCCCCCCCCCCCCCCAGTTCGTCAAAGGTGTGGTGTCATTAACACACAAAGTATTCACAGCACACCCTCTCTCTCCATTATCTCCATCATCCCCCTCTTCACCCATCCTTCACCTATTATTATCTCTCTCCCCACCCTGGTTTCATTCAGTGTCTGTGTTAAATTAAGGATGCCTTGAGTGTTTTTCTCTCTCTGTCTCTGTCTCTGTCTCTGTCTCTGTCTATGTCTATGTCTCTGTCTCTGTCTCTGTCTCTGTCTCTGTCTCTGTCTCTCTCTGTCTCATCATTTTGTGCAGTGGATTGATAGGTCTCAGTGAGATTGCTGATGGGTGGTTGCTGATGACCCTTGCAAATGCATACCCAGATCAGAGCACAAGCCCCTTCTCTCTCTCTCTCTCTCTCTCTCTCTCTCTCTCAATTAAATTCTATCCAATTTAAGGGCTTTATTGGCATGGGAAAGATATGTTACATTGCCAAAGCAAGTGAAATAGATAATAAACAAAAGTGAAATTAACAATAGAAAATGTACAGTAAACATTACACTCACAAAGTTCCAAATAATAAAGACATTTCAAATGTCATATTATGTCTATATACAATGTTATAATGATGTGCAAATAGTTAAAGTACAAAAGGGAAAATAAATACACATAAATATAGGTTGTATTTACAATGGGTATGTTCTTCACTGGTTGCCCTTTTCTTGTGGCAACAGGTCACAAATCTTGCTGCTGTGATGGCACATGTGGTATTTCACCCAATAGATATGGGAGTTGATCAAAATGTGATTTGTTTTCGAATTCTTTGTGGATCTGTGTAATCTGAGTGAAATATGTGTCTCTAATATAGTCATACATTTGGCAGGAGGTTAGGAAGTGCAGCTCAGTTTCCACCTCATTTTGTGGGCAGTGTGCACATAGCCTGTCTTCTCTTGAGAGCCAGGTCTGCCTACGGCGGCCTTTCTCAATAGCAAGGCAATACTCACTGAGTCTGTACATAGTCAAAGCTTTCCTTAATTATGGGTCAGTCACAGTGGTCAGGTATTCTGCCACTGTGTACTCTCTGTTTAGAGCCAAATAGCATTCTAGTTTGCTCTGTTTTTTTGTTAATTCTTTCCAATGTGTCAAGTAATTATCTTTTGTTTTCTCATGATTTGGTAGGTCTAATTGTGTTGCTGTCCTGGGGCTCTGTGGGGTCTGTTTGTTTTGTGAACAGAGCCCCAGGACCAGCTTGCTTAAGGGACTCTTCTCCAGGTTCATCTCTCTCTCTCTCTCTCTCTCGCTCTCTTCTCCTCCTCCCTCTCTCCTTCCCCTCTCTCTGCATAGCCACTAAACCAGTGGTTGAGAATGAGAGTGTGGTTTTTGTCTCTGAGCTCCCTCCCGCTCTTCATCCCTCCTCTCCTCCTCCTCCTTTTCCACCTCTTCAGTCTAATTAACATGCTGCTCTGCCAGAGGCTGTGCCTCAAATGGCACCCTACTCCCTTTATAGTTCACTACTTTTGATCAGGGCCCATAGGGCTCTGGTCAAAAGTAGTGCACTGTAATGGCTAATAGGGTGCCATTTTGGATGCACCCAGAGAGAAGCACTGACCTCAACTTAAGCAGTGACTAGAAATAGAATCGAAGTAGTGCCTTTGCTGCTGTTCGATGGCCACCCCGGGCAGCCTCAGCATCCCACACTTCTCCCTTTCTCTCCCTATATTAATTTCTCTTGTCTTCTCCACTCCCTCCCTCTCTCTCTCTTGCTCACACGCTGTCTCTCTCTCTCTCGCTCGCTCGCTCTCTCTGTCTCTCGCTGGAGTTGGTGGTGTGTGGGTGGTGAGAGGGTTTGCAGTCCTTTTTTTGGGATTATTTCTCTATATATTTTCTCCTGCATGATTGTAGGTTAAGTGATTTATTTTAGTGGTATAGCCTACATTGTTGGGTGAGTTAGTCGCTTGGGTGACATTTTGTTTGGTGGGAGTATGTATGACGTCTCACGTGGAGAAGCCATCCCTGTCTCTCCGACATGGGTTCAGATGTATGCCTGAGCCGATTGTGACGGTGAAGGATGTTCTCCTCGCTGTGGGAGAACAGGTTGGCCATGAAAATCTTTCAACTGCTTCGCCAATGAATAAAGCACTTGCTGTGTTTCTGAAAGAGGAGAGCCTTGTCAACCGGCTGGTTGAGACAGGTGTTACTCTAAATGATGTGTTTTTGCAAATTTTTAAAGTTGAAGTCTTAAATTGGAGTCATTTAAACTTGTTTTTCAACCACTCCACAAATTTCTTGTTAACAAACTATAGTTTTGACAAGTCGGTTAGGACTTCTACAATGTGCATGACACAAGTAATTTTTCCAACAATTGTTTACAGACAGATTATTTCACTTATAATTCACTGTATCACAATTCCAGTGGGTCAGAAGTTTACATACACTAAGTTGACTGTGCCTTTTAAACAGCTGCGAAAATTCCAGAAAATGATGTCATTGCTTTAGAAGCTTCTGATAGGCTAATTGACATAATTTGAGTCAGTTGGAGGTGTACCTATTTCAAGGCCTACCTTCAAACTCAGTGTCTCTTTACTTGACATCATGGGAAAATCAAAATAAATCAGCCAAGATCTCAGAAAAAAATTTGTAGACCTCCACAAGTCTGGTTCATTCCAAACGCCTGAAGGTACCACGTTAATCTGTACAAACAATAATACGCAAGTATAAACACCATGGGACCACGCAGCCGTCATACCGCTCAGGAAGGAGACGTGATCTGTCTCCTAGAGATGAACGCACTTTGGTGCAAAAAGTGCAAATCAATCCCAGAACAACAGCAAAGGACCTTGTGAAGATGCTGGAGGAAACAGGTACAAAAGTATCTATATCCACAGTAAAACGAGTCCTATATCGACATAACCTGAAAGTCCGCTTAGCAAGGAAGAAGTCACTGCTCCAAAACCGCCATAAAAAAGCCAGACTACGGTTTGCAACTGCACATGGGGACAAAGATTGTACTTTTTGGAAAAATGTCCTCTGGTCTGATGAAACAAAAATAGAACTGTTTAGCCATAATGACCATCGTAATGTTTGGAGGAAAAAGGGGGTTGCTTGCAAGCTGAAGAACACCATCCCAACCGTGAAGCACAAGGGTGGCAGCATCATGCTGTGGGGGTGCTTTGCTGCAGGAGGGACTGGTGCACTTCACAAAATAGATGGCATCATGAGGAAGGAAAATTATATGGATATATTGAAGCAACATCTCAAGACATCAGTCAGGAAGTTAAAGCTTGGTCGCAAATGGGTCTTCCAAATGGACAATGACCCCAAGCATACTTCCAAAGTTGTGGCAAAATGGCTTAAGGACAACAAAGTAAAGGTATTGGAGTGGCCATCACAAAGCCCTGACCTCAATCCTATAGAACATTTGTGGGCAGAACTGAAAAAGCGTGTGCGAGCAAGGAGGCCTACAAACCTGACTCAGTTACACCAGCTCTGTCAGGAGGAATGGGCCAAAATTCACCCAACTTAAACGTTTGACCCAAGTTAAACAATTTAAAGGCAATGCTACCAAATACTATTTGAGTGTATGTAAACTTCTGACCCACTGGGTATGTGATGAAAGAAATAAAAGCTGAAAAACTGAGTTTGGCTAAGGTGTATGTAAACTTCCGACTTCAACTGTACCCCGCAGTTTTCTCCTGCTATGAGGGTTACTATACCAATGTACCACCATTCATTCCTGATTGCGACCTGATGCGAGATCTCGGACGTTACGGGAAATTTGCCAGCCCAATGAGAGTGTTATTACGTGGATTTAAAAACCCACTGTTGAAGCACGTTACAGCTTGTAGAAGGCAGGTTTTCATGTTTTTAGACTCACCAACACAAACTTTAGATATTTGGTATCAGGTGAATTATGAGGGGAAAGCCTACATGGTTTATGTGACTACAGGTTGTCTGAAGTGTTTTGATTGTGGGGAGATTGGACATAAGCGACAGGCATGCAAGCACAGAAAGCGGGGCGAGCAGGTCACTGATGGATCCTCTGTCGCATCTGGCTCCAGATCTGAGAGCAAGCCGGGGGTTTGGGGGCAGCCTCGGCCTCCACTCTGGGTTCAGATTCAACCCCAACCATTGTAATTGCAAGGTTGGCGTCTGAATGGCCACGTCTCAGGAGTAAGGAGAGTAAAAGGTCCTGCAAAAGGAAAGAAAATGGTAGAAAATAAAATTTAACAGAAAAACGATATGATCATGCAACACAGGGTGATTTCCTTCCCTTGTCTGTTACCTCTGTTGGGTTTCTTGCTTTCCTTTTCATACCTTTTTATGGAGGCTTTAAGTGTGGGCTCTTTCAACATAAATGGGGGAAGAGACAGGAATAGGAGAGCTGTAGTGTGAGTTTAGTAGGCCTAAACATTTAAATGTGGTGTTCTTACAGGAGACCCACAGTGATGGTGGTAATGAGGTAGTGGGAGGGGCATGGAGTGGGAGGGGCAGTACTTCCTTAGTTATTGGTCTAGTATAAGTACAGGAGTAGCAGTTCTATTCTCATCAGACCTAGATCTTAAAGTAATATCTACCTCAGAGGTGGAGAAGGGGTGGGTGTTAGTGGTTCAGGCAGAAATTGGGGGTTTTCCGTCTCTTTGTTAATGTCTATGTTCCCAGTAGGGGGCCTGACCGGGCGCAGCTTTTGAGAAGCTTAGACAGGACCTACTGCAGTATGACAGGGATAGCTGTATTGTAATGTGTGTGGGGGTTGGGGGGGGGGGGGACTGGAACTGTACGACAGACTACACACTAGATAGGAACTGGGAGGAAGCTCATCCACATTCGGGGGTGGTTTTAACCAATATGTTGAAACAGTATGGATTGGTACATGTGTGGAGGTAGTGGAGGGTAGGATTAGTGCAGCAAGGCTGGATAGGATCTATGTCAGTAAGGGAAACTGTAATCAGGTTTTGGGATCCCGGATCTACCCTAGTGGTTTTTCAGACATTATATGGTAACAGTTGCTAAATTATTGCATGATGCCTCTTTTTGTGAGGGGTTTGGTGTCTTTTTGGAGTGTTGGAAAGGGAGGAAAGCTGAGTTTGAGAACCTAAGACAATGGTGGGAGGTGGGGAAAACACAAGGATGTTTTGTCAGCAGTACTCTGCCCATGGGACAGCAAGGATAAGGTCTACTATTCAGAGGTTGGAGCAGGATATTAGAGGCATTGAGGATAGCCTTATTGGGTAGCAGGATTTAGGGTCAGAGAGGGAGTTGAGGGCTAAGCAGACACAGCTGGGGTCTTTTTAACAGGGTCAGGTAAAGGGTGTGCTTATTAGAGCACGGATGGCTACCCTGACGGACATGGATGCTCCGAGTGCGTTCTTCTTCAACCTGGAGAAGAAGTCGGCGTAGCAGAAGCAGATGTTCCATCTGCGGCGTCCTTCAGGGTCTCGGATGTCGGATCCAGCGGGGAGGAGGACTATGGAATCTACTCAGACGGTGGCAGCAACACTGATTCACAGTGTGCTCAGGAGATTCTACAGGGGTTGCCTAAGCTCGGGCCTGAGCAGAGTGCTGGGCTAGGGGGTGATTTTTCATTTCAGGAACTAACAGCGGCTGTGCAGCAGCTCTACCCAGGCCGTGCGCCAGGGGTCGATGGACTGACAGCTGAGTTTTATAAATGTTTCTGGGGTGTATTGGGGAGGGACCTCTTAGAGGTCTTTCGGGAGTCGTTTGAGAGCTCTGTACTACCAGTCAGCTGCCAGCGGGCAGTGCTGTCACTACTGCTGAAGAAGGGGGACCTAGCTCTATTGATACGAGGCCAGTATCGTTGCGCTGTTTGGATTATAGAATACTGTCCAAGTGTTTGGCAAATCGGCTGAAAGGTTGTTTGGACAAAATAGCTCACAGGGACCAGGCATACTGTGTGCCTGGGCGGACAATAACGGAGAACTTGTTTATTTTGAGAGATAGTCATCACTAGGATGTATGATCAGGACATGGGGCTCATTTCGATAGATCAAGAAAAAGCTTTTGATAGAGCGTCATGCCTATCTGTTTAGGATCATGGAAGCGTTTGGCCTGAGAAGTGGGTTTAGATCATGGGTCAAGTTATTGTATTGTGGGGCTTCTGTTATGGTAAAAGTGGGGGGTTGGCTGAGCCGGTCAGTCCCAGTTAGGAGGGGGATTAGGCAGGAGTGTCTACTCTGGGGTCAGCTCTACTGTTTAGCCATAGAACCAATGCTGTGTAGGCTGAGGGAGACTGCAGGGGTTGTAGGCTGAGGGAGACTCTGCAGGGGTTGTCAGTTCCAGGGGTAGTAGGTGGGGAGACGGTTTCATTGTCAGCTTATGTTGGTGATGTAACAGTGTTTGTTAGAGGGGAGGGAGATGTAGAAGAGGTTAGCAGGTGGTGGTGCACAGGCCTAGGGTTGGGGTTGGCTGTGAACCTATTTGTTGGAGGGCCTCAGTATACTGTAGCCAATGGGCGTAGGGACTGCCTGGTGAACTACCTGGTGGGATGGCAAACATTTCAATATGGAAGACAAGGAAACTTGAGATGCTGGGGGTGGGATGTAGGGACCCCAGGGCTGTGTTGCTGGGGCGGGCTCGGCTAAAACTGGAGCATGTATATGGGGTGTTGGTGAACCGTCTGGGTGACTTTGTAGGGGTGTGGGGCGTCAGGGGGGGTTCTATGTGCGGTGGACGAGGGGGGGCTTGGTTTTAACTTTCTAGTCTGTTAAAATGAAATAAAGTTTGTTTTAATGATGTACAGTAGGTATTTGAGAAAAATAAAGTGTATATATATATATATTAGGGCTGTCAAATGATTAAAAATTTTAATCAAATTAATCAGAATTTTCAGTGGATTAATCATGATTAATCACTATTTGCAATTACACCTGAATCCTAACCATTTTTTTTCTGAAATGCATACCAAAAGATAAATAACAGGACACAGATACATAATTTTCATATTATGTCTGTTTATTAACACAGCCAAATAATGGTGTTTTAAATCAAGCTGAAACATACTACACACCATAATATTTGTCTTTGTAATGTTCCATCACTTCCTCTTTGGCATTCCTCTTAACCAGGATGTACAATTTACAGTATTCAATTGAACAGAAAGCAATAAATGTAGTCAAATCATAACAGTGACCTACCACATTTTTGCACAATTTGAGTCATCTGTGGAAAAAAACATTTTCAATAAAACTTTTAAATCAAACCAAAGAACAATCTTTTACCTTTTCCTCCATTCTTTAATCCAGTTGCTCAAAAATCCAGTTGCTAACTACTATAACATGTTGCACTGAAACTGGTCTTTTTGTTTGAACATCACCTTTCAAATCTACTGAGCTTCATCATCTTTCAGCCAGTTGCTGAGGCAAACTAACTTGTTCACATTTTCTGAAAGTAAAGCTGACCTTTTCTTGTTCACAATGTGACCTGCAACTGAGAAAAGTCGTTCACAGGGAACAGTGGTTGCAGGAGTGGCTAGATATTTGTGAGCTAGTGAGGCCAGCTTCTCATGGGCTCCTGAATGAGATGCCCACCACCTCAAGGGGCAGTCCTCCAATTTAATGGTGGGCTCTGCTCTGTACCTCTGTATGGCAGGTTGGACCTCTTCATCTTCTGATTCTGAATCTGAGCCCATTTGCAGAAGGCTGATTTTCTTCCTCATGTGTCTGTGAAGACCTTCTGGGTGATTCTTGTTGCAGCATCCCTTCAAGTGTGGTCCACACCTCTTCCCTGTCTGTCTTGGGCAGGCATTTCAAGTCTTTGAAACGAGGATCCAAAACTGTAGCAATCTGGAGCCATGCATTGTTGAGCTGTTCTTGACGGGATGCTAGGTCCTCCTTGAACTTGGTCTTGAATCTCACCACATATGCAGGGTCCTCATCACAGGCTTCCATCTTGAGACGCAAGTGGCAGAGAGAAGGTAGTACCACAGAACAGGAGACATAGGCCTCTCCACCCAGGAGCTCAGTTACATACCTACGCACACAAACACACACATGCACACAGAGACAGTGTATTATTAGAACAGTGGTTATCAACATATTATTATTATTATTATTATTATTATTATTATCATCATCATTATTTTTTACATAGATACATGTTATTGATATTTGACTTGGTTTAATTCATTCCAGAAAATAATCAAAGCGATGTTATTTGATAAGTTACAGACTGATTTACCTGCATGGCTCTAGAAGTGTCTCCAGCCTCTGCAGTTTATCCCACTCTGCTGCGGTCGGCAAAACGAGTTTGTGCTCCTGATTGTCCAGGGCTGCGATGACAGCCTCTTTATTTCTGCTCACGCCTTGACCATTTCCAGCGTCGAATTCCAACGTGTTGGAACATCCTGGATCAATGGCTCTTGCTTCTTTCCCAGGCTGACTTGTTGTGCTTGAAGCTCCGCAGCATTTGCTGGGCTGTGCTTAAAATGACCGACAACTTTGCGAGCCTTGGCCAAAGCATTTACAAAGCCGCTGTCAGCAAGACTCACTGTGACACTTCTCTGCACCATGTGAGCGACACAGTTCATGTGTTCATAGCGTGTAAGTCGAATTGCGGCAACCATGTTGCGTGCACTGTCAGTCCCAATGGTTGTAGTCTTGCCCTCGATGTCCCACTCACGTGCAACAGACAGGAACTGTTCTTTACAAGCCTCCGCAAAATGACGCTCCTCTGTTTTTAATATAGTCAGCGCAAAAGACTTCAGTTCCCACGTGTCACTGATTAAATGTGCAGTTACTCCGAGGTAATTGTTGTTACTCACTGATGTCCAATGGTCTCCTGTCAGGGCGATATGATTTACTTGAGCCAAGACCTCTTTCCTTTTTTCTTTTTCGTTTTCATAGAGCTCGTGGATTTTCTTCATAACTGTGGCTCTTGACGGTGGCTTATAGAATGAGTCTTGAGACGCCACTTGCAAAACATCAAGGAAACCTGAGTCTTCTACAATGCTAAAGGGTCTACAATCCTTTGCAATCCATTTTGCTATTGTGTTGGTCAAATTATCTGAGGTTGATTTTGTTAATTGCCTGCAAACATTCAGCGTGGTCTGGCGCAAACCACTTGCTGAATCTGACGGCCCAGCAAACGCATGTTTGGCGTTGACATGGTACTTCAAGCTTGAACAGCTCCGGTGAAATTGAAACTCCTTCTTACAAATCTTGCAAATAACCTTGTACTTGTTAACTGTACCATCATCATTCTTTTTATATTTGAATCCGTCAATAGGCCCACTTTGCTCACCTTGCTCCATCTCGCCTCTAGCTCCCAACCACTTTCCTGACCTGAATATTTTGTCACACTGCGCATGCGTGAAATGCGTTAAAAAAATTGACGTAATTAACAGCAAACAACTAATTAACGTCGTTAACGCGCTATTTTTGACAGCCCTAATATATATATATATATATTTTTATCTCTCTCATTGAAAATAATATCCAAACCTTCCAATCTCCCTCCTACACACAAGTTGTTTTATTTTGAGGAAGAGAAGATGAGGGAAGGGAGAGCAGAGAGAGATTGAGAGAAGCAGAGAAAGAAAGTAGAGGAATATAATTGTTTACAAGACTATCCCATCTTCCCCTTTCTCCTTGTGACAGGAAGATGAGAGGTCTTTGTCAAGAGGAGACAAAATAAGATAAAGGCTGGCATTGATCCTCACTGTGGAGGGAGAGAAGGGAGCCCTACATCTAGACTCCCAGTTTGATCACTGTGGAGGGAGAGAAGGGAGCCCTACATTTAGACTCCCAGTTTGATCACTGTGGAGGGAGAGAAGGGAGCCCTACATCTAGACTCCCAGTTTGATCACTGTGGAGGGAGAGAAGGGAGCCCTACATCTAGACTCCCAGTTTGATCACTGTGGAGGGAGAGAAGGGAGCCCTACATCTAGACTCCCAGTTTGATCACTGTGGAGGGAGAGAAGGGAGCCCTACATCTAGACTCCCAGTTTGATCACTGTGAAGGGAGAGAAGGGAGCCCTACATCTAGACTCCCAGTTTGATCACTGTGGAGGGAGAGAAGGGAGCCCTACATCTAGACTCCCAGTTTGATCACTGTGGAGGGAGAGAAGGGAGCCCTACATCTAGACTCCCAGTTTGATCACTGTGGAGGGAGAGAAGGGAGCCCTACATCTAGACTCCCAGTTTGATCACTGTGGAGGGAGAGAAGGGAGCCCTACATCTAGACTCCCAGTTTGATCACTGTGGAGGGAGAGAAGGGAGCCCTACATCTAGACTCCCAGTTTGATCACTGTGGAGGGAGAGAAGGGAGCCCAGCCTTACATCTAGACTCAGTGTGTGTACTTGTGTGAGAGAGAGAAAGAAAATGTGTTTGTTTGTGTGTGTGTGTCCGTATCAACATGTGTATGTGTGTGTATGCACAGTGATTAGAGAGCTAGAGTGCATGGTCTTTCATCCTCCGTTGACCAAGGAACAGTCCAGCCATGCAGTCCATCAAAGGTGTGTGGAGGCCTGTGTGTGTGTGTCTGTCTGTGTGCATTTGTGTGATGGCTGATCAGTGAGTATGCTTTTTCACCCATCACTGAACACACAGTACCTTCAGAAAGTATTCACACCCCTTGACTTGTAGTTGTGTTACAGCCTGAATTTGAAATTGATTAAATTGAGATTTTTTTTGTCACTGGCCTACACACACTACCCCATAATGTCAAAGTGGATTTTTTAAATATTTGTTATTATTTTTACAAAAATTGTCTTGAGTCAATAAGTATTCAACTCCTTTTATGGCAAGCCTAATTAAGTTTAGGAGTAGAAATGTGCTTAAAAAGTCACATAATAAGTTGCATGGACTCACTCTGTGTGCAATAATAGTGTTTAACATGATTTTTGAATGACTACCTCATCTCTGTACCCCACACATGCAATTAGTTGTAAGGTCCCTCATTCGAGCAGTGAATTTCAAACACAGATTCAAACACAAAGACCAGGGAGGTTTTCCAATGCCTCACGAAGAGAGGTTTGGAAATCTCTTTCTTATTGGTCTATTACAGGGGTCGGCAACCTAAGGCACACGTGCCAGCCTTGGCATGCGAGGGTATTTGCCTTGGCAAAATATATATATATTTTTGTGCGTGCCTTGCTAAGCCTTGGCTTGACGTTCATTATCTCAACATTTTTTTATTTTTTTTTAAACTGGAGAAAATAATTGAAATTGCATGCATTGGTTTTGAAATTGCATTGGTATTCACTGCAATTTTGTATTTCCCAATGTATGTCAATCCTGATTAGCCAATGGGCTTTCATGATTTTACAGGAGTTTCATATTATTAGTTCAGCACAAGACAACCAGTCTCGCCTCTCCCAACAAATTCAAAACCAAGGCTGGGTGTCGATGACTTTAAAATGCAGCTGATCGAGCTCAAGGCATCCTCCCTTTGGTCATCAAAATTCCCAGAGCTGCGCAAAGAACTGGAAGGAACTAAGAGAGATCAGGGGGGCTCCATTATCCACTGTTGGGAGAGACTGCCAGTGAAATTTGACAGTCTGAAGAAGGTTGCATGTGCAATGCTTTCAGCATTTGGATCCACGTATCTATGTGAACAGATCTTTTCACACATGAAGTCAATCCTGAGCCCCTCACGCAGCCGGCTGACAATGGACCACTCGGAGGCCTGTGTGCAGCTCAGTCTCCAAATATAGCCCAGATATTACGCGGCTCAGCAATGGGACAAGGATCGCAGGGTCAAGGATCGCACTAAATCGGTAAGATGTGATTTTCAATACAAAATGATATAACCTTGTAATGTTCATGCCTGTAAATTTCAGCAAGTTGTAATGTGAACGTGTGTGTGTATTTGTGTGTGCAGTGGATTTGGAGTAAGACGGGGGAGACGTGGAGATGGAGATATGGAGATATGGAGTTGCTAATGAAATAAGATAGTTTTTTCTTACATTCCGTTATGTTTAGGGCTGTTGGTAGGCCTAACAGTTGTCTCAGTCATTTATTTTTATTGAACCTTATTTTTAAATCACATGTATTATTTGGCCTTCGTAGTTCTGTAGCCTATATTGAAATGGGACTGTTCCACAAAAATACATGGAGGTGCAATTTATACACATTATTATAATATAAACGAAGATGTGTAAATCATATTTCCAAGTGTTCTAAAATGTTTTCCATATATAAACAATCGAAATGTCTGATAAATTCAACTGAAAACAGCAGAAGTGTCGCATCACAACGAAATCTTGATTCTATCTTGATAAAACGCACCAAAGGAATATTGTCCATAAATCAAAACCAGAAATAAACAGCGCCTTGGTGCGGCATGGCTCATCTGATGTAGCTAGGCCTATAGTGGAGCTCTGTGGTGCTGATGGACAGCGCCTCTGTTTAGCGAGTTATGGAATTCTTCCGTTTGTGGGCAATTAGATATTCAATAGACACAATTAGTTGTAATGCGCATATGAAAATCATAATTGGCACGCAGATTGTTAGAAATGGTATGTTAAATTGTAAATTGGCACTCCATACATAAAAAGGTTGCCGACCCCTGGTCTATTGCCTGGTGATTTCACCAAAACAGGCTGAAATTTCAGGCGGTCTTTTCAAAGAGCTCTTACACTAAAAGGGCATTCATTTTCACAATTTGACAGTATTATTCCAACCTCCTAGTGTGGAAATATGCTGTATATAAAACACAGGAAAATCACGCTTTTGACTGCACTGGGCCTTTAAATTCATGAGGAAAGTGTATGAGTGATTACTTTAGAGAATGGTAATGTAGCCTATGACTCTGGTGCAATGGACTAGCTCTACCTACGTCTCTCACGTCAGCCTCAGAGCAGCCGGAAGGCAGAAGGTCAGTGAGTGGGTGATGTCCTCGGCTTCAACACACACACAAACAAACGCAGGCAGGCAGGCAGGCAGGCAGGCAGGCAGGCAGGCAGGCAGGCAGGCAGGCAGGCAGGCAGGCAGGCAGGCAGGCAGGCAGGCAGGCAGGCAGGCAGGCAGGCAGGCAGGCAGGCAGGCAGGCAGGCAGGCAGGCAGGCAGGCAGGCAGGCAGGCAGGTAGGCAGGCAGGCAGGCAGGCAGGCAGTATTGACACACTCACTCACACAGTTCCGGCTCTAGCCCATTATTTAGGGTCAGCCTGTGAAAGCTCATTGCACTCTATGTCCAAGTCCTCAGTACCAGAACTTGAGTTACGCTACAATCTCATGCTGCACTAGAGGAGGAAACCAGTGAGCTATTTTGGTGCTCAGCTTCTAAAGAATTCCTCTGTCTCTCTGTCTGTGTCTGTCTCTCTGTCCAGCATCCTTTTGAGGTATGTGACTGTACTGACATTTGGAGAGAGTCTCTGACTGTCAATAGGATCTCAAGTAAGGATTTATGGATCGATTGGCCGCTTGACGGAGAGCAAGGCCTCTTCTTGAGTGTTTTTCGCCATTCCTCAGTGAGAAAAGTTACGTAAGAGGCTAATGCCCTCACTAAAAGAGTTTGGAACAAGCTAAATGTTTTATCTCTGACTGGGATTTCCATAATTCTCTACACAACTAGTGAGACAGTTAGCCTGAATGCTAACACTCCATCTAAAAGAGCTGGAGAAAGCTAAATGCTTTCTCAGCAGTCCACACAACCTGTAGTTAAGTGCTACGTCTCAGTGCTCCCAAACTTCCTTCTCTCGACAGAGAAAGCTGTTAAAGTGCACTCGAAAAACCTTGAACAGGAATTCCTGAAATGGGAAGGGAGCAAAATGGAGTGACGCTCCAGGCGTTTCACAGGAAGGCGACCTTATTAAGCGCTACGCCTCTGGGCAGTTTGTCTGGGAGGTTTGACAGGAAGGGGACCTTATTAGGTAGGACGCTTATGGGCGGGAAGACTGGGAGGTGTGTCTGACTGTGACTGCATGTGTCCAGGGACCTCTTGCTCTTTATACCTCAATCATTTTAAGAGGCGGAGGAAAGGCTTAATGGTGAATCAAGGTGACGGAGGCCTGCTAACCATATAGACATGCTAACCAATATATGCAGCCATGTGTGTAACAGGGTTGATGTATTAAATTGTCCTGGCAGACTCCAGAGTTAATGTGTCCCTCTGTGAGGTCATTTCATCGTTGCTGTTGATCACATCAAACGTGATTTTTATCGTTGAACATGTAGATCAGCCGAAGAAAATGAACATCATTCATTCAACTGAGCCAGAATGGGGCCTACTCAACTGAGCCAGAATGGGGCCTACTGAACATCTAAACAAATCAAATCAAATGTTATTTGTCACGTGCCGAATACAACAGGTGTAGACCTTACCGTGAAATGCTTACTTGCAATCCCTTAACCAACAATACAGAGTTTTATTTTTTAATAAGAAAAAGTTGCTCAATAAACTAAAGGAATATAGTAACCCAATAAAATAACAATAACGAGGCTATATACAGGTCTGGTTAAAGTGACTGTACATAGATAATAAACAGAGAGTAACAGCAGTGTATGTGAAGAGTGTGAATGTATGTGTGTGTGTGTGTGTGACGTCAATATGTATGTGTGTGTGTGTGTGTGTTGGAGTGTCAGTGTAGTATGTGTGGGTGTGTGGTTAGAGTCCAGTGAGTGTACATCGAGCATGTGCAAGAGAGTCAGTGCAAAAAAATCATAATAAAATAAGGGGGTCAATGCAAATAGTCCGGGAGCTATTTGATGAATTGTTCAGCAGTCTTATGGCTTGGGGGTAGAAGCTGTTCAGGAGCCTTTTGGAACTAGACTTGGCGCACCGGTACCGCTTGCCGTGCGGTAGCAGAGAGAACAGTCTATGACTAGGGTTGCTGGAGTCTTTGACAATTTTTAGGACCTTCCTCTGACACCGCCTGGTATAAAGGTCCTGGATGGCAGGAAGCTCGGCCCCAGTGATGAACTGGGCCGTATGCACTACCCTCTGTAGCGCCTTGCTGTCAGATGCCGAGCAGTTGCCATACCAAGCGGTGACGCAACCAATCAGGATGCTCTTGCTGGTGCAGCTGTAGAACATTTTGAGGATCTGAGGTCCCATGCAAAATCTTTTCAGCCTCCTGAGGGTGGAATAGGCGTTATTGATGTGGACATCAACTAACTTGAAGCTCTCGACCGGCTCCACTACAGCCCCGTCGATGTGAATGGGGGCGTCCACGGCCCTCCTTTTCCTGTAGTCCACGATCAGCTTGTCAAGGTGTGCTGTAGGTGTAGTGGCGGAATCAATTGCAGGACGCAGACGGATAATCCAACAAACTTGTATTGAGCCGAAAACACGGCAAAACGGACAACACTTGCCCGAAGGCGAAATACGCACGAAGACGAAAACGAAACAGAACAGCGCACAAACAGGTGCGTAACTCCAGCGCAGTGGAGAGAAGCTCAACCGAGCGAAAACACATCTGACACAAAACAATATTACACAACACCTGACACACACAACGGGAACTAAATAGGACAATAATGACACTCAATGAAAACAGGTGTGACAACACTTAGACAGAAGCAAACGAACATGAAACATACAACGGTGGCAGCTAGTACTCCGGAGACAACGAACGCCGAAGCCTGCCCGAACAAGGGAGAGAGGCTGCCTCGGCCGAAACCGTGACAGTACCCCCCCCTTGACGCGCGGCTCCAGACGTGCGCTGACTCCGGCCTCGGGGACGACCCGGAGGACGCGGAGCCGGGCGCGTCGGGTGTCCACGATGGAATTCCGTCAGGAGAGACGGGTCCAAAATGTCTCCCCTCGGCACCCAGCACCGCTCCTCCGGACCGTACCCCTCCCACTCCACTAGATACTGGAGACCCCCCATCCGACGTCTCAAATCCAAGATGGACCTCACGGAGTACGCCGGTGCCCCTTCGATGTCCAATGGGGGCGGAGGAGTCTCCCTGATCTCACTGTCTTGGAGTGGGCCAGCTACCACCGGCCTGAGAAGGGACACATGGAACGAGGGGTTAATACTTTTATATTCAACAGGTAGCTGTAATTTATAACACACCTCGTTCAACCTTCCCAGGACTTTAAATGGCCCTACAAACCGCCGACCCAGTTTCCGACAGGGCAGGCGGAGGGGCAGGTTCCTGGTAGAGAGCCAGACTCGATCACCAGGTGCGTACACCGGTCCCTCACTGCGGTGGAGATCAGCGCTCGCCTTATGACGTCGGAGGGCCCGCTGCAGGTGGACGTGTGCAGCGTTCCATGTCTCCTCCGAGCGCCTCGCCCACTCATCCACCGCAGGAGCCTCGATCTGGCTCTGCTGCCAGGGTGCCAGAACCGGCTGGTAACCTAACACGCATTGGAAAGGGGTTAGGTTAGTGGAGGAATGGCGTAGGGAATTCTGGGCCATTTCGGCCCAGGGAACGTACCTTGCCCACTCCTCCGGCTGGTCCTGGCAGTATGTTCTAAGAAACCTGCCCACATCCTGGTTTACACGTTCCACCTGCCCATTACTCTCCGGGTGGTAACCCGAGGTGAGGCTCACCGAGACCCCCAACCGCTCCATAAAGGCCCTCCAGACTCTGGAGGTAAATTGGGGACCCCGATCAGACACAATATCCTCGGGTACCCCGTAGTGCCGGAACACATGGGTGAACAGGGCCTCGGCAGTTTGCAGGGCGGTAGGAAGGCCCGGCATGGGGAGCAAACGACAGGCCTTAGAAAACCGGTCCACAACGACCAGTATGGTGGTATTCCCCTGTGAAGGAGGAAGGTCAGTAAGGAAATCCACCGAGAGGTGGGACCATGGTCGTTGTGGCACGGGCAGGGGTAGTAACTTACCCCTAGGCAGATGTCTAGGCGCCTTACACTGGGCGCACACCGAGCAGGAGGAAACATAAACCCTCACATCCCTTGCCAACGTGGGCCACCAGTACTTGGCACTAAGACAGTGCACTGTCCGGCCGATACCCGGATGTCCAGAGGAGGGTGACGTGTGAGCCCAATAGATCAATCGATCCCGAACCTCGAGCGGAACGTACTTCCGACCCTCCAGGCACTGTGGTGGACTAGGGTCGGTGCGTAACGCCCGCTCGAGTTCAGCATCGACCTCCCACACTACCGGTGCCACCAGACACGACTCCGGCAGTATGGGAGTGGGCTCCACGGACCTCTCCTCCGTGTCATACCGCCGAGACAGCGCATCTGCCTTACCATTCTGTGACCCAGGGATGTACGTGATCTTAAAAGTAAACCTGGTCAAGAACATATTCCATCTTGCCTGGCGAGGGTTCAGCCTCCTCGCCGCCCGGATGTACTCCAGGTTACGGTGGTCCGTCAAAATGAGGAAAGGGTGTTGAGCCCCCTCAAGCCAGTGCCTCCACACCTTTAAGGCCTGTACCACGGCTAACAGCTCCCTGTCCCCTACGTCATAGTTCCGCTCCGCCGGACTGAGCTTCTTAGAATAAAAAGCACAGGGGCGGAGTTTAGGTGGCGCGCCAGACCGTTGTGAAAGCACGGCTCCTAGACCGGCCTCTGACGCGTCCACCTCTACCTGGAACGGCAAAGAGGGATCCGGATGCGCCAGCACCGGGGCCGAGGTAAACAGGTCCTTCAGCCTCCCAAACGCCCTGTCCGCCTCGGCCGACCACTGCAGACGCACCGGACCCCCCTTCAACAGAGACGTGATGGGAGCTGCCACCTGTCCAAAACCCCGGATAAACCTCCGATAGTAATTCGCAAACCCCAAAAACTGCTGCACCTCCTTCACAGTGGTTGGTGTTTGCCAATTACGCACGGCCGACACCCGGTCTACCTCCATCTTCACCCCTGACGCAGACAACTGATACCCCAAAAAGGAGACCGACTCCTGGAAAAACAGACACTTCTCTGCCTTCACATACAGGTCGTGCTCCACCAGCCTCCGCAACACTCTGCGCACCAGGGCCACATGCTCGACACGGGTAGGCGAGTACACGAGAATGTCATCAATGTACACAACCACCCCCTGCCCCTGCATGTCCCTGAAGATCTCATCCACGAATGATTGGAAAACTGACGGAGCGTTCATCAACCCGTATGGCATGACCAGATACTCGTAATGGCCCGAGGTGGTACTAAAGGCTGTCTTCCATTCATCGCCCTCCCTGATGCGCACCAAGTTGTATGCGCTCCTGAGATCTAATTTTGTGAAGAAACGCGCCCCATGCAACGACTCAGTCATGGTCGCAATCAGCGGGAGTGGATAACTGTACTTCACCGTAATCTGATTGAGACCACGGTAATCGATGCACGGGCGCAAACCACCATCTTTTTTCTTCACAAAAAATAAACTCGAGGACGCAGGGGAAGTGGAAGGCCGTATGTATCCTTGTCTCAGAGATTCGTCTATGTAAGTCTCCATAGCTTTCTTCTCCTCTTGAGACAGAGGATACACATGGCTCCGTGGGAGCGCAGCTCCTGCCTGGAGGTCTATCGCACAATCTCCCTGCCTATGGGGCGGCAACTGCGTCGCCCTCGCCTTACTAAACGCAATAGCCAAATCCCCATACTCAGGGGGAACGTGCAATGCGGGCACCTGGTTTGGACTCTCCACCGAGGTAGCCCCTACGGAAACGCCCAAACATCTACCCACACACTGAGCAGACCACTCCATCAGAGCCCTCTCCTGCCACGAAATGGATGGGTTATGGGTACTCAACCAGGGCATGCCCAGCACCACCGGATACGCAGGAGAGTCAATCAGAAATAGCTGAATCATCTCCTGATGACCCCCCTGCGCACACATCCTAAGTGGCGCCGTGACCTCCCTGATCAAGCCCGTACCCAACGGACGGCTATCTAGGGCATGAACGGGGAAAGGAACATCAACAGGAAGAAGGGGAATCCCTAACGCTAAACAAAACTTTTTATCAATAAAATTCCCAGCCGCGCCTGAATCTACCAGCGCCTTATGCTGGGAATGAGGTGCTACCTGTGGAAAACGCACAGGCATACAAAAATGTGCAACAGAGAGCTCTGGGTGAGTGGGGCGCCTACTCACCTGGAGGGAATCCCCAGTGCGGGACCTGTCGTCCTCTCCCCTAGGAGGCCATCCCCAGCACCTAGCCGCGGTGTGTCCTCCCCGACCACAGTTGGTGCAAGGGATGGACCCCCCAGCAAGCCGACCCCTCCTCTCTCTAGCGCCAGCACCCCCGAGCTCCATGGGGCTCGGCTCGGAAGCGCTGGAGGGTGAAATGGACGGACCCCCCTCGGAACGCCCGCGGGTAGCTAGCAGGTTATCCAGCCTGATGGACATGTCGACCAACTGGTCGAACGTGAGGCTGGTGTCCCTACAGGCCAGCTCCCGACGGACGTCCTCTCGTAGACTACACCTGTAGTGATCGACGAGGGCCCGATCATTCCACCCTGCATCTGCCGCTAGAGTACGGAATTCGAGGGCGAACTCCTGAGCACTCCTCCTCCCCTGCCAGAGGAAGACCAGACGCTCCCCCGCCGCTTTCCCCTCCGGGGGATGGTCAAACACCGCCTTGAAGCGGCGGGAGAACTCGCTGTACGTGATGGTGTCCGCGTCGATCCTCCTCCACTCCGCGTTGGCCCACTCCAATGCCTTCCCGGACAGGCAGGAGATCAGGGCGGACACGCTCTCATGTCCCGAGGGCGCCGGATGCACGGTGGCCAGGTACAGCTCCACCTGGAGAAGGAAACCCTGGCACCCGGCTGCGGTCCCATCGTAAGCCCTCGGGAGCGAGAGTCGGACTCCTCGGGTTTCTGGTGCGGGACTAGGCTGACTGGCCGATGGTGCTGGCACGGAGGGTGGCGGTGGAGGCGTCCCCCAGCCTCGGATGGTGGTGATCACCTCCTGCAGGGCGGTCCCCATCTGCAGGATCTGGTCCCCTTGCTCCCGGACCCTGTCCTCCAGAGTCGCCTGGGCTGCTGCGGCTCCTGCTGATTCCATAGGTGGTGTAATATTCTGTCAAGGTGTGCTGTAGGTGTAGTGGCGGAATCAATTGCAGGACGCAGACGGATAATCCAACAAACTTGTATTGAGCCGAAAACACGGCAAAACGGACAACACTTGCCCGAAGGCGAAATACGCACGAAGGCGAAAACGAAACAGAACAGCGCACAAACAGGTGCGTAACTCCAGCGCAGTGGAGAGAAGCTCAACCGAGCGAAAACACATCTGACACAAAACAATATTACACAACACCTGACACACACAACGGGAACTAAATAGGACACTAATGACACTGAATGAAAACAGGTGTGACAACACTTAGACAGAAGCAAACGAACATGAAACATACAACGGTGGCAGCTAGTACTCCGGAGACAACGAATGCCGAAGCCTGCCCGAACAAGGGAGAGAGGCAGCCTCGGCCGAAACCGTGACACAGCTCCTTTGTCTTGCTCACGTTGAGGGAGAGGTTGTTGTTCTGGCACCACACTGTTAGGTCTCTGACCTCCCTATAGGCTGTCTTATTGTCGTCGGTGATCAGGTGATTGTCGTCTGCAAACTTAATGATGGTGTTGGAGTCGTGCGTGGCCACGCAGTCGTGGGTGAACAGGGAGTACAGGAGGGGACTAAGCACGCACCCCTGAAGCTGTGATTCTTCATCAACAATAGATGCTTAATGTACACTTGCTGTGTTGGTACTGTGACACTCGTGGCGGTGTGGTTGAGATGCTGATAAACACGCAGCTAGAAGAACACTGGGCTGTGTTGTTGCTATACAGACTGCTCCGACTGTGCTCTGCTGTGAGTCCCAGTGTTAGGACCAAAGAGAGATAAAAGGTGAACGTGAACGCGGCCCACCTGGCCTCCCTCGTGTCTCTCTCTCTCTCTCTCTTGCTCCCTTTCTCTCTGTCTGTAAGAGTCAGAGGCTCCTGGATGCCCTTTGATGTGATCCATCTAATCTCCCCACACAAACACCAGGAAGGGAGAGGGAGATTGTGAAGGAGGGGGAGCGAGGAAGTGAGAGCTAGAGGGAGAGAGATTGAGCTAGAGTAAGGGAACAGGGGAGGGAATGAGAAGAGAGAGAGAGGGCAAGAGAGAAGCAAAAGAGAGAGGGGTAAGCAAGAGATGAGAGAGGAGGAGGGAAAGAGGGAATGAGGGAGGGATTGAGCATAGAGATAGCGAGAGATAGAAAAAAGAGAGATAGAGAGGGAGAGATGAAAGAGGAAGTTAGAGAGCAAAGATATGAGAGACGAGGCAGGGAGAGAGAAGGAGAGATGAGAGAGCGGTAGGGATGGAGGGAGAGATGCAGCTGCTGCAGTCACTAGAGGAAGTGAGGGGCTTTAATTAGGGAGGACTGTAGCAGGACCCACCGAGAAA
Organism: Coregonus lavaretus; assembly: GCF_964263955.1. Classification (NCBI taxonomy): domain Eukaryota; kingdom Metazoa; phylum Chordata; class Actinopteri; order Salmoniformes; family Salmonidae; genus Coregonus; species Coregonus lavaretus. The sequence goes on from NW_028165818.1 coordinate 22,623, forward strand.
ATGTCCTCCTGACTCTCCTCAGAGGCAATTACCTGTTAATAGCGTCTCTGCCGCCTGCCCTGTGTGTGTGTGTGTGTGTGTGTGTGTGTGTGTGTGTGTGTACCGGAGGCGCTCTGATTTCTGCAGCACTGTCACTACAGAAATACAGTATATCCCCTCGCTTGTCACATTAATCTAAAGGTGTGTAGGTGTGTCTTGTCACATTAATCTAGAGGTGTGTAGGTGTGTCTGGTCACATTAATCTAGAGGTGTAGGTGTGTCTTGTCACATTAATCTAGGGATGTGTAGGTGTGTCTTGTCACATGAATCTACAGATGTGTAGGTGTGTCTTGTCACATTAATCTAGAGATGTGTAGGTGTGTGGCAATAGATGTCGCAGAGTTTCTCTGTGTGCGTTCATCTACTGCATGGGTGAGGGTGTGTGTATGTGTGTGTTATACAAAGTGTATGTCTGTGTGTGATATACAGTATATACTTTGCTTTCGGAAAGTATTCAGACCCCTTGACTTTTTCCACATTTTGTTAAGTTACAGCCTTATTCTAAAATTGATTTTAAAAAAATTCCCCCTCATCAATCTAAACACAATACCCCATAATGATAAAGCAAAAACAAGTTTTTAGAAATTTTTGCAAATGTATTAAAAATAAAAAACGGAAATATCACATTTATGTAAGTATTCAGACCGTTTACTCAGTACTTTGTTGAAGCATCTTTGGCAGCGATTACAGCTTCGAGTCTTCTTGGGTATGACGCTACATGATTGGTGCACCTGTATTTGGGGAGTTTCTCCCATTCTCTGCAGCTCCTCTCAAGCTCTGTCAGGTTGGATGGGGAGCGTTGCTGCAGAGCTATTTTCAGATCTCTCCAAAGATGTTTGATCGGGTTCAAGTCCGGGCTCTGGCCGGGCCACTCAAGGACCGGTGGAAATGTGTCCTTTGGTCTGGAGTCCAAATTGGAGATTTTTGGTTCCAACCGCTGTGTCTTTGTGAGACGCGGTGTGGGTGAACGGATGATCTCCTCATGTGTTGTTCCCACCGTAAAGCATGGAGGAGGAGGTGTTATGGTGTGGGGGTACTTTGCTGGTGACACTGTATTTTGACTGGTAATATATATATATATATATATATATATATATATATATATATATATATATATATGTATATGTATATATACACACACTACCGGTCAAACGTTTTAGAACACCTACTCATTCAAGGGTTTTTCTTTATTTTTACTATTTTCTACATTGTAGAATAATAGTGAAGACATCAAAACTATGAAATAACACATATGGAATCATCTAGTAACCAAAAAAGTGTTTGAGATGGTTTGGGATTAGTCGGACCGCAGAGTGAAGGACAATCAGCCAATAATTGCTCAGCATATGTGGGAACTGCTTCAAGACTGTTGGAAAAGCATTCCAGGTGAAGCTGGTTGAGAGAATGCCAAGAGTGTGCAAAGCTGTCATCAAGGCAAAGGGTGGCTATTTGAAGAATCTCAAATATAAAATATATTTAGATTTGTTTAACACTTTTTTGGTTACTACATGATTCCATATGTGTTATTTCATAGTTTTGATGTCTTCACTATTATTCTACAATGTAGAAAATAGTAAAAATAAAGAAAAACCCTTGAATGAGTAGGTGTTCTAAAACGTTTGACCGGTAGTGTATGTGTGTATATAAAGTTGAAGTCGGAAGTTTACATACACTTAGGTTGGAGTCATTAAAACTCGTTTTTCAACCACTCCACACATTTCTTGTTAATAAACTATAGTTTTGGCAAGTCGGTTAGGACATCTACTTTGTGCATGACACAAGTAATTTTTCCAACAATTGTTTACAGACAGATTATTTCACATATAATTCACTGTATCACAATTCTAGTGGGTCAGAAGTTTACATACACTAAGTTGACTGTGCCTTTAAACAGCTTGGAAAATTCCAGAAAATGATGTCATGGCTTTAGAAGCTTCTGATAGGCTAATTGACATAATTTGAGTCAATAGGAGGTGTACCTGTGGATGTATTTCAAGGCCTACCTTCAAACTCAGTGCCTCTTTATTTGACATCATGGGAAAATCAAAAGAAATCAGCCAAGACCTCAGAAAAGAAATTGTAGACCTCCACAAGTCTGGTTCATCCTTGGAAGCAATTTCCAAACACCTGAAGGTACTATGTTCATCTGTACAAATAATAGTACGCAAGTATAAACACCATGGGACCACGCAGCCATCATACCGCTCAGGAAGGAGACGTGTTCTGTCTCCTAGAGATGAACGTACTGTGGTGCGAAAAGTGCAAATCAATTCCAGAACAACAACAAAGGACCTTGTGAAGATGCTGGAGGAAACAGGTACAAAAGTATCTATATCCACAGTAGAACAAGTCCTATATCGACATAACCTGAAAGGCCGCTCAGCAAGGAAGAAGCCACTGCTCCAAAACCACCATAAAAAAGCCAGACTATGGTTTGCAACTGCACATGGGGACAAAGATCGTACTTTTTGGAGAAATGTCCTCTGGTCTGATGAAACAAAAATAGAACTGTTTGGCCATAATGACCATCGTTATGTTTGGAGGAAAAAGGGGGTTGCTTGCAAGCCGAAGAACACCATCCCAACCGTGAAGCACGGGGGTGGCAGCATCATGCTGTGGGGGTGCTTTGCTGCAGGAGGGACTGGTGCACTTCACAAAATATATGTCATCACGAGGAAGGAAAATGATGTGGTTATATTGACGCAACATCTCAAGACATCAGTCAGGAAGTTAAAGCTTGGTCGCAAATGGGTCTTCCAAATGGACAATGACCCCAAGCATACTTCCAACGTTGTGGCAAAATGGCTTAAGGACAACAAAGTCAAGGTATTGGAGTGGCCATCACAAAGCCCTGACCTCAATCCTATAGAAAATATGTGGGCCGAACTGAAAAAGCGTGTGCGAGCAAGGAGGCCTACAAACCTGACTCAGTTACACAAGCTCTGTCATATATATATACACACACACACACACACACACACACACACACACTACCGGTCAAAAGTTTTAGAACACCTACTCATTCAAGGGTTTTTCTTTATTTTTACTATTTTCTACATATACAGTACCTGTTCTTTGAGGTGTGTTCCTCAGTCCCCTTAAGACATTTAGCTAAATCTCAACAAACGGGGGTGTTCCATACACACTAAAAACAAACGGGGGTGTTCCAAACATTCCTTCATCGATAGTTTCCTGATTGACATGCTCATCCGTAGAGACGTCAGTTTGGTTTTTCGTTTTTGCGTTTGTGTGTGTCTCCCCTGCATACAAATGCTTTGAATGATACAGGTCCACATGATGCCCATTGAGCTACAATAGGAGTGTGTTGTGAATTGGACTAGCCCATGCTGTGTGTGTGTGGTGTTTGTATTAGACCTGCTTGTGCTGTGTCTCCCCCGTTAGACCCAATCTGTTGCTTCGATGTATCAACAGTAGACACACACTGGACTCCCCACCAGCCTTCTCCTGTGTTTGGCAGGATTTTAGTGCACCATAATATCACACACACACACACACACACACACACACACACACTTGTATTCGCATACACTCATGCGCACACATACATGCAAGAGCGCACGTATGCATGAACATGTATGCACAAACGTACACACATACACACTTACACACACACACACACAAAGCAGCAGCCTTAGGAATGATGATGTTTGCTTTCAAGCCTTTCCTAATGACCCTGGAGGTTGCGGGTATGAATGGTAAAACGGGGTGGATCGATACGGGTTGTAAAAAGGCTTTTTGAGGGAACACTGCCTCAGCAGACGATCAGAGAGACACACACACACCCACAACTTCACCTCTCCAGTCCACATAGAAGGGATTGGCCTGCAGTCTACACAACAGACAGACCTCATGCCCTTTCTTCATTCTGATTAAGTTATACAGGTTCAGGGTATATAGGTTAGGGTAACGCATACAACGTTAGGGTAATGCATACAATATTACAACAATGTGTTCAGGTTTAGGGTAACCTCTACAAGGTAAGGGTAATGCATAGCAGTGTAATGATCAAATATACAAGGTTATAGTTGGGTGAATATTCTGTCCATTTAAAGTGAATGAGAACTGATCTGTTTGGACCCCAGGAAGAGTAGCCGCTGCCTCGGCAGAAGCTAATTGGGGATCCTAATAAATATTAAATACAAAAGCATAATCTTCAGTCCAGTTAAAAGCTAACAGGGTCTGATGAACTTAGAATAACCGTATCATATTGAGTCTGAAAGCAGCCAGTTCCCTCATCACCCTGCGCTAGTGAATAGCCAGCTAGCTGTGAATGATCTGTGCAACGTGTGGATCACTCTGTGAAGTAATTGCGCTCTGTCAGACTAGATTTCTGCACCTCCAGCTTTTCATCCCAAATGGCCTTCATTAGTTTAGATGGCTTGTAGTTCTATTCACTGGCACTGGTAGAATGTAACAAAATTATATTTTTCCTGGAAGCATATAAATGGGAAAAGACTGTGTGGTATTTACAGTGATATCAGTTCCTAGAATGTCCCATGATCAGTGTTGTCCTAGTATTTCTTTGAAAAGCATACTGGCATTCTTGCATTAAGTAGCCTTGCACCAGCCTTGTCTTGTGTGAACCAGACCGGCTCATAGGAACTGTAGCATGAGGCAGCTTGATGTACAAGTACACACCCTGGACAGGACACTAGTCTATAGCAGGGCCTTGTATTAGCCACAATGGACAGGACACTAGTCTGTAGCAGGGCCTTGTATTAGCCACAATGGACAGGACACTAGTCTGTAGCAGGGCCTTGTATTAGCCACAGGACACTAGTCTGTAGTAGGGCCTTGTATTAGCCACAATGGACAGGACACTTGTCTATAGCAGGGCCTTGTATTAGCCACAATGGACAGGACACTAGTCTGTAGCAGGGCCTTGTATTAGCCACAATGGACAGGACACTAGTCTGTAGCTGGGCCTTGTATTAGCCACAATGGACAGGACACTAGTCTGTAGCAGGGCCTTGTATTAGCCACAATGGACAGGACACTAGTCTGTAGCTGGGCCTTGAATGAGCCACAATGGACAGGACACTAGTCTGTAGCCAGGCCTTGAATTAGCCACTATATATCTAGTGGATGTAATTCTAGTCAGTAGCCTTTTTAAAGACTTACACCTGAATTATATAGATACTGTACGTCTTACAGGGCAGCAGGTAGCCTAGCGGTTAAGAGCATTGGGCCAGTAAACAAAAGGTCGCTGGTTTGGTCCCCGAGCCGACTAGGTGAAACATCTGTCTGTGCCCTTGAGCAAGGCACTTAATCCTAATTGCTCCTCCTGTAAATTGCTCTGGATAAGAGCGTCTACTAAAATGTAAAATGTAGGTATGTCATGTAAACGGAGTAGAACCTTATTACAGTCGATGATCATTCATCTTCTCAAACAACGTAATGAATATCTTTGGGTATATTCTGAAGACTCAACCACTCTGATAGAAGCATATATAACGGAATCATTTTCGTATTTTTCGACCTAGAAACACACGCAGCGAGGCTCCTGTTTCAAATAACTCTCTCATGCGTCTTGTCAGTGTTCTGGCCTCTTCTCTAAATGCTTAGCCAACTACAATAACAACAGTCAAAGAAATTAAAGCTTGAAGTCAGATTTCTCTCACTGCAGAATGTGCAGATATACGGAGTAAACATCTTTCTTTTCCCCCCTCGGCCAATGAGTCAATAATGTTTTCTGTCAAATTGGATTTTTTCACTGGGTGCTAGTCAACGCTGAAGTGTGAAGGGAGGCGAGATCAGCCAAGATGGAAGTCACTCCGACGCCAGAATCCCCATAAATTGTAATTAAGACAAAGAAATGTTAATAAAACCAGGGAAATAACTCCAGATTCAAGGCAACATTTCACGTTTGTGAAGGTCCTCAGGACATTGGGAGACTCCGTCAAAACCGTCCACTAGGGGCAATTTATTTTTAAAATTCCACAAGCTCCGTCTCCGAGGGTCGCATGTTCAATCCCAGTGATGGGCACTCATTTTTGCAACTTCTAAATTTGACGTTTCATCCCAAACAGGTTGAAATTGGATGTTTGGAGCAACTACAAAATGTGATGTTTGGAGAAAAGTGTAAAAATGTCTAATTCTGCAGAGAGTCTGTGTGAGCTTGCTGAATAAAACATATGGCCAATTAAGCCCAGTGTTAGACCGAGCTATTAAAATAGGATAATATCAGTTGTTATTCTTTGGCTTGAATATCGTTTTATGCGCACAGCGAAAATGAAATTATTGCTTATCACTTTATTTTTTAATTAGTCGCCGATATACACATCATGCAGACATCGACATACCCTGACAATGTTTAATGTGAAAGACGAGGATTGTATCCCCCCAAGGAAGGGCAATTGGAGGACACGTTTTACAACCTCGACGGTGCGATCAACCTAATGAATATGTAAATAAGACCAGTATACGAGCGCTGGGTCGTTAGTGTCAAAGCGTGTGAATTAAACTCTGAAACCACATCTGTTAGAACTAAGCCCAGGGTGAAATAACCAGGGTTCACTATAGCACGGGGCATTGTTCAATGTGTTCACTCTTTCATCAACTGTTGACCCAGTACTGCCATCATGGGTATGCCACTGAGGTGATAACGATGTGCCAATCTCTGCACTCTGCAATTTCCGCACTGCGCGCACACACACACACCTCACATTTTTGCTGTCCCCTTTCCCTCAATGACAGACTGGAGCCTTATCAAACTTTAACGCTCTCAGATAAAACAGGCTTCTTCAAATAGAATAGAACAGTGCAGTGGGTACAGTACGTGTTTTCATACCAATGCAGATGTGATATTCAGGGCAGGCGCTCCCTAAGCAGCTGTCACTACTGGGTGAGGGGTGGAGAGGGGGTGGAGAGGGGTGATGGTTGTGGGGCAGTGTTTCTGCAAGATGGCCGCCGCAGTAGAGATGTCTTGGGAGGAAGAGAGAAGGATGTTGATTTGACCGGCAGGACAGGCTAGATAGTGAGGGCTGGTGACAGCTTGTGTACTTCAAGGTTGTCCCAGCGCTTGAGCTCGCTGTCTAGTGTGTGTGCCTCTCTCTATCCTGGTCCAGCTCTCTCTCCCGCTCTCCATTTAGGTACCTCTCTCTCTCTTTCTGTCTCTCTCTCTCTCTGTCTCTCTCACACACACTCTCTCTCTTTCTGTCACTCTCTCTCTCTCTCTCTCTCTCTCTCTCTCTCTCTCTCTCTCTCTCTCTCTCTCTCTCTCTTTCTGTCTCTTTCTGTCTCTCTCTCTGTCTCTCTGTCTCTCTCTCTCTCTCTCTCTCTCTCTCTCTCTCTCTCTCTCTCTCTCTCTCTCTCTCTCTCTCTCTCTCTCTCTCTCTCTCTCTCTCTCTCGCTCTATCTCTCGCTGTCTCTCCCACCTGTTTGGATGTTTATTGTATATATTTACTATATACTATCATATTCCTTTTAATGTACTACTCAGCAGATCTGTTTATGTATGCATGCAATTATGCACATGCATGTGTGTGACAGCCTCTACATCTCCGTATGTATGAGGTGGTGAGAAGATAAAAGACTAGAGTGTACAGACCCAGCTCAGGGATGTCCCAGTGCAGAGCTACAGACCCAGCTCTGGGATGTCCCAGTGCAGAGCTACAGACCCAGCTCAGGGATGTCCCAGTGCAGAGCTACAGACCCAGCTCAGGGATGTCCCAGTGCAGAGCTACAGACCCAGCTCAGGGATGTCCCAGTGCAGAGCTACAGACCCAGCTCAGGGATGTCCCAGTGCAGAGCTACAGACCTAGCTCAGGGATGTCCCAGTGCAGAGCTACAGACCCAGCTCAGGCATGTCCCAGTGCAGAGCTACAGACCCAGCTCAGGGATGTCCCAGTGCAGAGCTACAGACCCGGCTCAGGGATGTCCCAGTGCAGAGCTACAGACCCGGCTCAGGGATGTCCCAGTGCAGAGCTACAGACTCTGCGTTGTGACTGGACGAATCCCCCTCTGACTCTCGGCCAATTACATGACTCCTCATCCCGCGGCAGCTCCCGAGGTGAGCCCATTAATCAAACACAAACCTTCCCAGCAGCACTTGTTATGCTAATTAGCTTTGGTTCATCCAACGCTCCTCAGAGGCCCATCGGCCCGCCCCCGGGGCCACGGAGGTATTCGATTGGCCGTTCCCGAGTGAAAGTGGGAGTTCAGTGGCTGTCACGGTTGTCAGGCGATGTCTTTGGTATCTGGCATCCTTTCAGCGGTTGTGAGGGGGAAAGGAGTTGAGGGAAGGAAGCCGTCTCAGACTATTGGAACGCTGCCCTGTGTAAGTTTAAAGGTATTTTAGCCGTCTCAGACTATTGTAACGCATCCCTGTGTCGGTGTTTTGAGGGAAATTATAAGAGTGAATTAAGCTGACTAAAAGTATTGGAACGCCTCTGTAGGCTCTAAGGGTGAAATGACGGGGGGGGGGGGGAAGTGAGCTGTCTCAGACTATTGGATCACATTTTCAGTGAGTTGTATTGTATTGAGGGAAAGGACCATTCTGTGATTACAGTGCTACTGCTATGTGATTTGAGTGTAATCACAACTCTGTGTCCTTGGTGTTGATGGAGAAATCCATAACTCTGTCCATTGGGCCTGTAAACTGCGGGTGAAGTGTGTGTGTGTGTGTGTGTCTGCTCTGTGACTGTAGAGTTATCAGTGATCAGAGTTCTGGGTGACTGGGCTCCACTTTGTACCGATTTATCGTATTTGGGTGAAACAACATACTCTGCTGCGGCCTACTGAAAGGTCAGAGGAAATGTGTGTGTCTTCATGTGGTTACAGAGAGCGGGTTGGGAACAGTGTGTATGTCAGACTGTGTGTGTGTGAACGCTCTTGCTTCTGTCAATGAGTATGTGCGTCTGTGTGTGTGTTTCTCTCTGTGTGTGTGTGTGTTAGGTACTTGATTTTACTCTCAAATGCCTCCTCCACCATCCCATCCAAGGCTTTGCATCATTTCACTTTCAATAGCTCCCGTTTTTCTTGCAGTTTTTTTTAACCCACCACAGGGGGGAAGAAACAGACTTCCTGACATCCTGTCCATTCTTATACCTGCTATACAGTGAATCACCGGCCTCCATCTCGCTCTCTTTCTCTCTGTCTCTTTCTATCTTTTTTCAACTGAGTAGGTCCTAAATGGTTATTGAACCGACAAGGTCTGTCTTGAGAGCTCAGGTCCTCTCAGTGGGTGTGTGCGTACGTCTCTATGCAACCAGGGCTCAAGCCTCTCCTTTAAAATCCATAGGGAGAATTGGCTGGGATCCTTTAAGACTATATCCATCCTGTTAGTATCAGGTGAAGGGAGTCAGAGAGACTATATCCATCCTGTTAGTATCAGGTGAAGGGAGTCAGAGAGACTATATCCATCCTGTTAGTATCAGGTGAAAGGGATTCAGAGAAACTAGCTCTATATACTACAGCTGTTTATCAAATCAAATCATAAATGCGCCGAATACAGCAGGTGTAGACCTTAACATGAAATCCTTACTTATAAGCCCTTAATGTCACGGCAGTGTCACGGCAGTGTGTTCAAAGAGAATACATACACCCATTTAAATGCTAAAGCGCTAATTAGCGTCATTGAGCTAACACATTGGGGGAAGCGGTTGAAATTAGCATTAGCATGCATATCTTGACCATTAGTACAGTAAGCATATGGCCCTGTGGAAATCAGTCCAGGCTCCAACTCCCTTAGGGGGGCCAGACATGCCTGGGCATGTGTTTACATACACCCACGACGTGTAACCAACCCCAACCGCCCCCCAATCACGGTTGCAGCTATCGCCACGGCAACCCTGACTCACGCTGCCCCCGTCGCCTCGGCGACCCCAGCTCCAGATGTTTCTCTGTCAGACCTGCTGCCTCCCCCTGCGTGGGACACGACTAGTGCTTACGGCTAATGGGCTAGCTGCTAGCGGGCTGACAGCGGCTTGATGGTGTAGCGCTGTGGTATAGCTGCTAGTTGTAGTGTAGCTGTTAGCTGTTAGCTGTAGCGTGTAAATAGCTGTTAGAGCTACCACACACAGCAGCTGTGAAGATATCAACACTGGTGGTGGAGTGATGGAGTAGTGTTGTTGTCAGTGGAAAGTGTGTGTGTGTGTCTGAGAGGGAGAGATTGAATTGGTAGATTAGTATTGTTCTCAGTGGATTCTCCTCCTGTTTAGTTTCTTCACTTTTTTCTGTATTTTCTTTTGTAATGGATGCATCATAATGCCACAGAAAGACAGAGAGAGAGATATGGGTGGGAGGGAGGAGTGGGATGGAGAGAGAACACATCATCATGAGCAGAGAGTGGGCTTGACCTCAACCCCAGCAGCGGTCACGGGAAAGAGGGAGGGAGGGAGGGAGGGAGGGAGGGAGGGAGGGAGGGAGGGAGGGAGGGAGGGAGGGAGGGAGGGAGGGGAGAAAAACGGCAGAAATACAGTGTGAACGAAACATTAGGAACACCTGCTCTTTCCTGACATAGACTGACCAGGTGATTCCAGGTGAAAGCTATGATCCCTTATTGATGTCACAAGTTGAAGAAGGATTTTTAAGCCTTGATACAACTGAGACATGGATTGTGTATGTGTGTCATTCAGAGGGTGAATGGGCAAGACAAAATATTTAAGTGCCTTTGAACGGGGTATAGTAGTAGGTGCCAGGCGCACCGGTTTGAGTGTGTCAAGAACTGCAAAAGCAACTGTGGAAAGCATTGGAGTCAACATGGGCCAACATCCCTGTGGAACACTTTCGACACCTTGTAGAGTCCATGCCCCGACGAATTGAGGCTGTTCTGATGGCAAAAGGGGATTCAACTCAATATTAGGAAGGTGTTCTTAATGTTTAACCACTCAGTGTAGATGAATAACACAGCACAATCCCTTGCAGATAGCCTACTACACCACATTATACACTGGGTGGTTCAAGCCTTGAATGCTGATTGGCTGACAGCCGTGGTATATCAGACCTGGTATATCAGACTTTATACCACGGGTATGAAAACAACATTTATTTTTACCACTCTAATTACATTGGTAACCAGTTTATAATAGCAATAAGGCACCTCGGGGGGTTTGTGGTATATGGCCAATATACCACGGCTAACGGCTGTACTCCGCATTGCGTCATGCGTAAGAACAGCCCTTAGCCGTGGTATAATATTATTGCCCATATACCACACCCCCTCGGGGCTTATTGCTTAAATATACTACAATATACTATAGATTAGTATACTATTACATATTATACCGTATACCAAACATTGCAGATGACTTACCGTATACCAATCCTCCAATACCCTGGTTACTACTGTATGTGACTGAGTTATTCACACGATGACAGGGGGATACCACCTGAATACATTGCAGATGTGGCCCATTCATTCCATCACTTTACCAGGGAGCTGTAGAGAGTCTTTCGATAGAGATACTGGAGGAGGTGTGTGTGTGTGTGTCAAATTAAATCAAATTGGATTTGTCACATGCTTCGTAAACAACAGGTGTAGACTAACAGTGAAATGCTTAGTGTGTGTGTGTGCTTGTGTGTTCGTGTGTGTGAGATGCTGGAGGAGAGGAGGAATCTGGTTCTGGCAGGTCAGCTCGATCCGTGGGCTCATCATTCAGCGTACTGGGGACTGAGGCGGAATACGGAGGAATTTAATCAAGACTAGCTCTCGCTGAGCTCTCGGAGAAAATGTGTGTGCGTGTGTCCCTCTGTCCATGTGTGTGATAGGGGTAATTCAAGAAAGGGAACTAACGTTGGGCGAACTAAAAAAACCTGAACAGCGGTCATTTAGACAGGCAATTATGCAGGCATTATCATAAAACAAGTGGCCCTAATGAAATAATCCCCCTCGCCCCAAACTCATTTTTGTCTACCAGGAGGAGTTGTGTGTGTGTGTGTGTGTGTCACACTCAGGAAGCAAGGAATGGTCAAGGTCATGGCCATTAAAGCCAGTCTATTTATATAATGTCATAAGCCACAGGCGCTTCTCTCTCTTTTACTGTCTTTCAAACAATCTACTCAGCACTTGGGATTGAAGTTTGATGTATTTCTTTCCCGCGGAAGTATTTTTTAAATTAGCTAATTATTTACATATTTTGGCTGAAGATAAGGAGTAGGTACATTTCGCTCAAGGCTATGAGTGTTCCCAACCAGCTGAACTATTTACCTTTCTCACACCGCTTCCCATAAACCCCTGCTTCAGGCCAACCAAAATGGCCGGCGTTGTTGTTTACCTTTTAGCGTAGATTTAGTACCCACCAGCAGTGTCCCTGTTTCTGTGGATTTTTATAACAGCAATCCTTTTAGCCGGGATTAAATAAAATGAGTAAATGCAATAAAAACGCCTTTCCTTCCTTTCTCCCCTAGTGAGTGTTAATGATGTATAGCTAGGACGGAACTCGTTGCCAAGTTTCAATACCCAGTGGCATTTTGTCCTCATCTTAACTCCCTGTAAGTGATTTCCCCCCTATGACTTCTGTATTGAAATAAATGGAGTCTTGGGCTGAGTCCCAAATGGTACCCTATTCCCTCTGGGCTCTGGGCCCGAACCAACAAAGGTCCTAGGAATCATTAAAAAAACTCCCAGCTCAGAGTAGGTTTTAGGATGATGTTAAGACACTGCTCAAACAAACTCTGAGCCAGGAGTAAAATCAACTCATAAAAGTTCATCTCAGCTGGTAATCACGACAGATTGAGGTACCGCAAAGGAAAGATGGTGATGATGCTCGTTGACGTTGGTTATTCACCATCATTTGCAACAATCACGATAAGGCATGGCCAGCTGTGAACGCTATAGCATGCTTCAGACAACCACAGTGAATGTGACTGTACGTCAAATGTTGCAATGGTAAACCATTTGATATCATTTTCGCCTGACACGATCACTCTGACTAATCTTAATGCTTGATTCATCTGGATCTGATCTCTTAATATGTTACCATATTTTTAATTTGTACCAATTTTTTTTTGAATAATGTGATGGCATATTGCACTGAATCACAAAGTATAATGGTTGTTAAAAGCAGCATTTTGGTAATATTACTGTTACATCCATACACATCACTCCCTTTAACAACTCTAAATGGCTCTGGCCCAGTATGCAAGTTACTTGCCGATAATGTTGCATAAATTTACGGAAACACAGTTAAAGTTAACAAAGACCCTAGATGCTTTCAATCACCAACATATAGGCATGCCCAATTTAGGCATCTTTTTTAACAACATGATATTCAGCTTGAAATAACATGATGTAGGTTCATGAAATAATCGAACGAAAATGGATTATTTATTAGCCTAGTGGTTAAGTATTTTTAGACAGATGTTTTATTTTACCAGGTAAGTTGACTGAGAACACATTCTCATTTACAGCAACAACCTCGGGAATAGTTACAGGGGAGATGAATGAGCCAATTGGAAGCTGGGGGATGATTAGGTGCCCATGATGATATGAGGGCCAGATTGGGAATTTATCCAGGACACCAGGGTTAAAACCCCTACTCTTACAATAAGTGCCGTGGAATCACCACTTCCAGCTGCATCTGGTCTCCCATCTAGAGACCAACCAGGACCAACCCTGCTTAGCTTCAGAGTCGGTATGCTATTTAGGTTTATCATGTGAATTAGGCCTCATGTGAAATCATGTTCGAAAGCCCAAGGGCATGTAGGTCTAGATTATTTATGGGTTGATCATATATCTAAACCATTCTTTCAACAACTCCAAAACATTTGCCTGTCTATGGTGAAGGAACCACTGACCCCCTGCCTTTTTCTATTTTCAAGACACCTGCTGGTAACTCTAAACTGGTTAGGACAACTCAGGGGCCGTATCCACAAAGCGTCTCAGAGTAGGAAATTGGTCATAAGTGCTGAGAATAGAGACATTTTAGTCTGACTCTTATGGGTCAAAATAAACGCAATGCATGAAACCTCTTTAGTGATGAGAGAGTAATGCAGTGAGTCAGTGGTTTGGAGTTGTTAAAATAATGCTTTGATATTTCTATATGATCAATCCATAAATAATCTAGACCTTCATGCAACAGTATCTCTTGCGCCTTTGACAATAATTTCACATGAGGTCTGTTTCACATGGTATGCCTAAATACTTAGAACCATTAGGCTAATAAATAAACATGTTTTTCTTTCGATTATTGAATTACCTACATTATTTCAAGTTATCCCTTTAGAGAGCAATATCACATTGTTCAAAAAATATTCCTAAATTGGGCAATTAAAGGCATCTAGGGCTTATGTTGTCATGAGCCCTCTCACTCCACTGGGTTACCACCTTAATTTGTTTCCACTATCTTCCACTCTGCTCACCACTCTCTCTCTACTCAGCCTAACCAGCTCCACCTGTCCCTGCTCTGCTCGGCTCTAATTACTCTGCCAGCTGCGCTGCATTACCCACTAACCTCTCCCAGCATTTAAGGCCCTGTCTTTCAGCTCTCCGGTGTCAGATCGTCTGCAAAGCTCACACCCGGAACCTGTTTGCTCGCGCTTCTGGCTCACCCTGGTTTTGTGACCCCGGACCTGCCTGTTTTTTGGATACTCTTCTGCCTCAGGAGATCCAGACCTGCTTCTGCCATTACGACTCCTGACTACTCTTCAATCCCGGTAACTCTGACCAGCCTTCTGCCTTGCTACTACGTATTTTGGATTGCCCTTGAACTGTACTGCTGCCTTGTTTCATTCCGCCCTGTTGTGTCTGTGTCTCCCCCCCCCCAGGACTTCTGGACCACCCACCACCGGCTTCATAGGACGCATCGCTGCCACTGGGGGGGGCACAGACCCAGCACTTTGGACGGGATCCCTGTTACCCCTGGAGCCTTCATTCACTCCCTACTTCCCTTTTCCCTTAAGTTTAATAAACTTTCTGGTGTGACGCAATTGTGGTCCTCTGGTCGTCTGTCTGAACCGTGACAGTACGATCTGACCATTATGGACTCAGCGCACACTTTCCCCGACATGGAAACCGATGAGCATGAGCAGCAGTTCCAGCAGCAGCAACAACAACTCGCCATGATCTTTCAACTCCTCACCAACCTTACCCCAGCCAGTCTGCCTACCAGCCCTGCTGTCGAGTTACCTGCCCCGGTCATTGCAGCCGCTGCTCTGGAACCCAAGATTGGAAACCCCGAGCGGTTCAACGGCGATTCAACCCAGGTCCGGCCATTCCTGACTAGCTGCCGACTTCAGTTCTCCTTGCAGCCAAGGACCTTCGCCACGGAGGGGGCTAAAGTTGGGTATGCCATCACTCACCTGACGGGCCGAGCTCGACTCTGGGGAACAGCAGAGTTCGAACGTCAAACCCCCGCATGTGCAACCTTCGACCTGTTTGCTGAGGAGATGCTGAAGGTGTTTGACCTGGATTCACCCACCGCAGAGGCGTCTCGTGAACGGTTCAGTATTCGACAAGGCAGACGTACAGTCGCAGACCATTCCATCGACTTCCGAACCCTGGCTAGACGAAGTTCTTGGAACACACCATCGTTGGTGGACGCGTTCTTCCATAGTTTGGCTGACTATATCAAGGACGAGTTGGTCTCCCATGAACTGCCTTCCACTCTTGATGAAGCCATCGCACTGACTGTCAGGATCGACAGAAGGATACAGACCCGTCGTCGTGAGAGGGGGCGCCAAGGTCCACCTACTACCGGCATTCGGAGAGATCCGACTGGGCTCCTGTCATCTACTGCCACTCACCCAGGTCAGCTTGATCAGTCTGAGCCTATGGAGATTGGGCGAGCCTCTCTCACTCCTGCAGAGCGCCAGCGCCGCTTCACCTCAAACCTCTGCCTCTATTGTGGAGGTGATGGACATCGTGTGGTAACCTGCCCTTTAAAGGGCCGTAGCTCACCGGGCATAGGGGGAGTCCGGTTGAGTTCAATGACCATCCAGTCCTCCGACCGCAAACCCCTGCTGCAAGTTCACCTCCGCCTCTCTGACTCAACTCACACCCTGGCTGCTCTGGTGGATTCTGGCGCCGAAGCCAACATAATGGACATCAAGCTGGCACGCCAACTGGGACTGGAGAACCTCCGTTTGACACCTCCTATTCCTGCCCGGGCACTGGACGGACACTTACTCGGATCGGTCACTCATGTCACGGCCCCGGTCTCGATGGGGGTGTCCGGAAACCATCAAGAAACTATCCAGTTTCACCTGCTCCCCTCTCCAGGCCAACCCCTCATCCTGGGTTACCCATGGCTCCGCCGGCACAACCCTCAGCTCGACTGGGTGACCGGGGTGATCAGGGAGTGGGGAGAGGACTGCCACCGAACCTGCCTGCTTGCTGCCGCACTACCCCCTCGGCCAGTACCTACTAACTCCGCTCCTGACCTCTCCAATGTCCCAGAATGCTACCATGGTCTCAGAGAGGTGTTTAACAAAGCAAGAGCCACATCTCTGCCCCCTCACCGACCGTACGACTGTGCCATCGACCTCCTCCCTGGAACAGCTCCTCCTAGGGGTCGTCTTTATTCGTTGTCTGCTCCTGAAAGAAAGTCCATGGAGGACTACATCAATGGCTCTCTGTCCGCAGGATTAATCCGTTCATCTTCATCTCCTGCTGGTGCTGGCTTCTTCTTTGTGGGGAAGAAGGACGGATCTCTTCGCCCCTGCATCGACTACAGGGGACTCAACGACATCACAGTGAAAAACCGTTACCCTCTGCCTCTGCTCACCTCTGCTTTTGAGTTGCTCCAGGGAGCCACTGTTTTTACCAAGTTGGATCTCAGAAACGCTTACCACCTAGTGCGGATCCGGGAGGGAGATGAATGGAAAACCGCATTCAATACACCAACAGGCCACTACGAGTATCTGGTTATGCCTTTTGGCCTCACCAATGCTCCTGCTGTGTTCCAGGCTCTAGTGAATGATGTACTGCGGGACATGTTAAACAAGTTTGTCTTCGTTTACCTGGATGACATCTTAATCTACTCCAGAGACCTGTCTGAACACACCCGCCATGTCCAGCAAGTCCTTCATCGTCTTCTGGAGAATTCCCTCTACGCCAAGGCAGAGAAATGTGAGTTTCACGTCAAGACAGTGGCCTTCCTGGGGTACATAGTGGCAGAGGGAAGTATCCAAATGGATCCTGCCAAAGTATCAGCAGTCACTTCATGGCCAGTTCCGGAGAACAGAAAGAAGCTGCAACAGTTTCTGGGGTTTGCTAACTTCTATAGGAAGTTTATCCGGAACTACAGTACCGTTGCTGCCCCTCTCACTGCTCTAACCAGCACCAAGCAACCCTTCACCTGGACCCCAGCAGCCGACAAAGCCTTCAGTACCCTCAAGGTGAGGTTCACCTCCGCTCCCATCCTCCAGATGCCTGATGTGGACCGGCAATTCATTGTGGAGGTGGACGCCTCGGATGTGGGAGTTGGTGCTGTGATTTCTCAGTGGGCTGCGGAGGATAGGAAGCTCCATCCCTGTGCCTTTTTCTCACGTCGGTTGTCCCCCTCTGAGTGCAATTACGACATAGGGAACCGTGAGCTGCTGGCTGTGAAGCTTGCCTTGGAGGAGTGGCGTCACTGGCTGGAGGGGTCCACCATTCCATTTCTCGTTTGGACCGATCATAAGAACTTGGAGTACATCCGCACGGCCAAACGGTTGAACTCCAGGCAGTCCCGCTGGGCCCTGTTCTTCACCAGGTTTAATTTCACTCTGTCATACCGGCCTGGATCACGCAACACCAAGCCAGACGCCCTCTCCCGTCAATTCCAGAAGGATGACACCCCCTCCAAGGACCCTGTGTCGATTCTGCCAAGTCCCTGCATCGTTGCAGCTCTGACCTGGGCTGTTGAGGAACAGGTGCTGGAGGCTCTCCGTAACCAGCCAGGTCCCAGCACCTGCCCAGCTGACCGCCTTTTTGTCCCCGAAGACCTGAGGTCCCAGGTCGTTCAGTGGGGACATGACTCCCGCCTAGCTTGTCACCCTGGCTCCACCCGCACTTACAACCTGCTCGCCCAGAGGTTCTGGTGGCCCTCTCTGAGGAAGGATGTACGGGAATTCGTCCAAGCCTGCCCCATCTGCAACCAACACAAGTCGTCCTGCCAGCCCCCAGCCGGATTGCTGCAGCCCCTGCCTGTGCCCAGACGTCCCTGGTCTCACATCGCCCTTGACTTTGTCACGGGGCTGCCCCCTTCAAGGGGCATGACCGTCATTCTCACCATCGTTGACCGTTTCAGCAAGATGGCACACTTCATTCCCCTCCCCAAGCTCCCAACCGCCAAGGAGACCGCCCAGGTGGTCCTGGAACACGTCTTCCGGATCCACGGACTGCCAAGGGATGTAGTTTCTGACCGTGGTCCACAATTCTCCTCCGCTTTTTGGAAGGAGTTCTGTCACCTGCTGGGAGCCACAGTCAGTCTGACTTCCGGATTCCATCCCCAATCCAATGGGCAGTCAGAGCGGGCTAATCAGGAGCTCGAGAAGGCACTGCGATGCATGACTTCACGCAACCCCCACTCCTGGTCGCAGCAATTGACATGGGTGGAGTACGCACACAATTCTCTGACCTGCTCTGCCATCGGTATGTCCCCTTTCCAGTGTGTTTATGGATACCAGCCTCCTCTATTTGCCAGCCAGGAAGAGGAGGTTACTTGCCCATCTGCACTTGCTTTTGCCCGTCGATGTCGCCGCACCTGGTCACAAGCCCGAGCCACACTCCTCAGATCCGTTGCCAGCTACACTACCGGGGCCAACCGTCGGAGAATTCCTGCTCCCACCTACCATGTTGGTCAAAGGGTGTGGTTGTCATCGAAGAACCTGCCACTCAGGGTGGAGTCGCAGAAGCTGGCACCTCGGTTCATTGGCCCATTCCCTATCATAAGAGTGATTAGCCCAACTGCTGTCCGGCTCCAACTGCCTAATTCCCTGAGGGTGCACCCCACTTTCCATGTGTCTAAGATTAAGCCCATCCATGAGAGTCCGCTGGTCCCTGCGGCGCCTGGTCCTCCTCCTCCACGGCTCGTCGATGGTGGTCTGGTTTACACCGTCCGCCGCCTGCTTCGGTCCAGACGGAGGGGTAGGGGTCTCCAGTACCTCATTGACTGGGAGGGCTATGGACCTGAGGAAAGGACCTGGGTGCCAGCTAGTCGGATTGTGGATAGGACTCTCATCACCGCTTTCCACCAACGGCATCCTGATCAACCTGCAATCCGTAGGGGCCGCCCCAGAGGGGTCCCTAACCGTCCTGCCCGCTCGGCTTCCTGTCCTGTGCCTGATCCTGTCTCGGGACCTGTCCCATCTCCCGACCACGGCCCTCCGGCTTCCTCCGAGGATGAGGACGTTCACTCGGACCGTTCGGAGGAGTTCTAGCCCTCCTCCGGCTCCCCTCCTCCCGCCCGGCGTGGTGTTGCTCTTGGGACTTCTGGGGCCGTCCCTTGGGGGGGGGGTTCTGTCATGAGCCCTCTCACTCCACTGGGTTACCACCTTAATTTGTTTCCACTATCTTCCACTCTGCTCACCACTCTCTCTCTACTCAGCCTAACCAGCTCCACCTGTCCCTGCTCTGCTCGGCTCTAATTACTCTGCCAGCTGCGCTGCATTACCCACTAACCTCTCCCAGCATTTAAGGCCCTGTCTTTCAGCTCTCCGGTGTCAGATCGTCTGCAAAGCTCACACCCGGAACCTGTTTGCTCGCGCTTCTGGCTCACCCTGGTTTTGTGACCCCGGACCTGCCTGTTTTTTGGATACTCTTCTGCCTCAGGAGATCCAGACCTGCTTCTGCCATTACGACTCCTGACTACTCTTCAATCCCGGTAACTCTGACCAGCCTTCTGCCTTGCTACTACGTATTTTGGATTGCCCTTGAACTGTACTGCTGCCTTGTTTCATTCCGCCCTGTTGTGTCTGTGTCTCCCCCCCCCCAGGACTTCTGGACCACCCACCACCGGCTTCATAGGACGCATCGCTGCCACTGGGGGGGGCACAGACCCAGCACTTTGGACGGGATCCCTGTTACCCCTGGAGCCTTCATTCACTCCCTACTTCCCTTTTCCCTTAAGTTTAATAAACTTTCTGGTGTGACGCAATTGTGGTCCTCTGGTCGTCTGTCTGAACCGTGACATATGTTAACTTTGATTGTGTTTGATGAAAATTATAGACGTTTCAAATGTTTTATGCAACATTATCGGCAAGTGATTTGATGCCAACTGTGCCTAAGCAATTTACTGTTGTTAAACGGGAGTGATGAGTGTGTTGATATAACGGTAATATTATACACATTCTGTTTTTAACAACCGTCAGAATTGTAAAAAAAAAAATATATATATATATATATATATATTATCAAAGAGTTAAGAGTAGGCAGAGTGATGGGGTCAGGAGAAAATTATATCAAACGTTTTACAATTGCAACATTTGACAGTCACATTCACTGTGGTTGTCTGAAGGGTGCACAGCTAGTGATGCCTCATCGCGAAGGAGCATTACTACACAGTGGCGGCTCCTGAAAAAATTCTCAGGAGGGGCAATTTTTCTGATGATTTAGGTGACCTACACACATTTAAAAAAAGATATGTCCAGCAACAACATGAAGACAGGGGCAGCATATAAGTCAATACCAGAAGCATTTATTGACTGATCTGGGGAGATGGATTCCAGTTTCTGTGACAGATTATAAATAATCTCTGATGCCTTTGTTATATTAGCTTTTGGTTGAATGTACTGTCGTAGTAAATATATAATGTTATAGCTTGGTCTGACTAAAATCTTGTGCATGACCCATTTTGTGTTGGGCCTTTGTATTCAATACAATGAACAAGAGTCCTATCTTGTCAGCCTTGTCAGCAGGTGGCTAAGGATAACACCCACGCCATAGGTCTCTCAGTTCTTCCAACTCACGAGTTCTTGCCCTGAGGACACACACACACACACCCACACACACACACACACACACACACACACACACACACACACACACACACACACACATCATCACTGATAAACACACACACACACACACACACACATCATCACTGATAACAAACACACACACACACACACACACTGATAACAAACACACACACACACACACAAATCCTCTTCTCTTAGGCTGAACATCTGAAGACAGAGAACCCGACTCAGAGCCAATGCAACAGTGACACTAGCCTGGAGGTGACATCGCCCAACTCATCAGGACCAATCAGAAGATCAGAACTACTAGATTCAACCTACTTCATTTTATTGTATAAAATGTCAGCACACAATGTTTAGGGGCTCTTCTGATAAACTCCCTACGAGGGTCCGTAGGGAGTTGCACGCGATTCCGTGCACGCGATTCCAGATATCTTTGGAATCCGTGCACGCGATATCTTTGGAATCCGTGCATATCTCTGGAATCCGTGCACGCGATTCCAGATATCTTTACCTCTGAATAAACTGCCTTATATTATACAATTATCCACCTTGTCCAAAAGTCTCTACTTTTTCTCCGTTCTCCAGTAAACTTGTTTTATCAACAATAGTAAGGTTCAATGACACAGAAAGCAGTTCAATGTCGGGGTACAGAGTCGCTCTCTTACCAGGATCGCGGTCCGCTCTGACCAGGGTGAAGGTGGCCGGCTCCACCTCTCTGTCCGGGACTCTGTCATCCAGTCAAGTCTCCCAGCTGTATTGGGATTCCGCTGCCAGCAGCGTTTTCATTATTTAGTCCGTTCGTAGCGGGTATGTACACGATCAACAAGATCAGTCCAAAACCGAAGATCAGTCCAAAGCAGAATGTTTGCAGAATGTTTGTAAACTAAGTCTACAAATTAAAAACATAAAATAACGCCACACAGCAGGTCGCAACATAGACTCTGCTAGCCGCCATTGTCTTAGTTACGTTCAACGTTACGTCACGTATGACGAAAGCGCGTAAGTGCATGCACACAGACACCCATAGAGAATGTATTGAAAGCTTTGAAATGTGAAAAAAATAGATTTTACATGACAGGCTATGAGAGACTTCTGGGCGATTTTCAACCTGACTGAAATCGCCCAAAAAACGGGCGGGGCCATTTGAAGCACGACTTTAGCCTGATTTGACATTTAGTGGCTGGCAGATCAGACGTGAACACTGATAACTGCTGTTGCCGTGATATAATTGATTAGAAAAAAATCCCTTCCTTTTCCCGTTTGGCAGTGCGTCGCCCATATCGCCCTATTGAACAAGCCGTCCCTGTTACTACATGTAATTAAAGCAAATTGCTGCATATCTTTAATCTAATTGAACAACACATGGGCCAATGCATTGTGCTTGACTAGTCAACTCATCACTCATTTCTGCAATGAAGTAGGGAGTTTGCTTTCTCTGGTAATTAGGAAAAGGGTCTGGGGCCGGCTGTGTTGGAAGTGTTTGAGTGTGTGTGTGTGTGTGTGTGTGTGTGTGTTATCCTGGAGCGTGGCATCATATATTGTACAGGTGCTTCTAATTAAGCCCCAAGAAAACAGTGAAGTGTTGGGCTGTGTGTGTGTGTGTGTGTGTGTGTGTGTGTGTGTGTGTGTTAACATCCTCTCTTACTCTGACACCCACACACCCTAGACCCAAACTCTCACGTCACACCAACTCAACAACACCATTACACCAACTCAACAACACCATTACACCAACTCAACAACACCATTACACCAACTCAACAACACCATTACACCATCTCAACAACACCATTACACCATCTCAAAAACACCATTACACCAACTCAACACCATTACACCAACTCAACAACACCATTACACCATCTCAACAACACCATTACACCCACTCAACAACACCATTACACCAACTCAACAACACCATTACACCATCTCAACAACACCATTACACCATCTCAAAAACACCATTACACCAACTCAACAACACCATTACACCAACTCAACAACACCATTACACCATCTCAACAACACCATTACACCAACTCAACAACACCATTACACCATCTCAACAACACCATTACACCATCTCAACAACACCATTACACCAACTCAACAACACCATTACACCATCTCAACAACACCATTACACCATCTCAACAACACCATTACACCAACTCAACAACACCATTACACCATCTCAACAACACCATTACACCAACTCAACAACACCATTACACCAACTCAAAAACACCATTACACCAACTCAACAACACCATTACACCAACTCAACAACACCATTACACCATCTCAACAACACCATTACACCAACTCAACAACACCATTACACCATCTCAACAACACCATTACACCATCTCAACAACACCATTACACCATCTCAACAACACCATTACACCATCTCAACAACACCATTACACCAACTCAACAACACCATTACACCATCTCAACAACACCATTACACCATCTCAACAACACCATTACTCTCCCTCACTCCAACTTCATCTTTTCAAAACATCTCAACTCCTAAGATTCAGTATAAATGGTAAAAAACTTTTTTCATTCTATTTATGCTACTTATTCATCTCAACATTGAGGGAGTAATACGTCTGGATCTGAATTGAATATGCTGAATGGAAAGCCGACCTGGGTGGTGAAAGAGACCCGGCGTGATCCAATCCAATTTGTCCACAAAAAAAAGTGGTTTCTCTAATGGTAAAGGGATCACTATGTGTGGCCAGTTGATTCGATGATTAGCCCGGGTCCATATGTTGATATGAAAGGTCACATTCCAGGGGATTATGGGGGATCATGGTTGCCATGGCGATGATGATGAGCCGCCCCGCGCATCCGGGTTAATTATGCATTCATGCCCAGTGAGAGTCCCACTCTCGATGTGACACCTGATGGGCGAGAGAGCCTGTGTGTGTGTGTGTGTGTGTGTGTGTGTGTGTGTGTGTGTGTGTGTGCTTGCGTGTGTGTATATGGCAATGTGTGTATACATGTCTTTATTTCAATGCGTAAATGAATGCCCGTATACGTGTGGGGATTCTGATGTCTGTGTATGAAAGAGATCTGAGCGACACAGTACATGTGTATTTCCTTAATGACATGTCTACATACACAATGTCTAACTGCTTCTTTCCATCTGCTTGTGATCACATTACCCAGCATAGTATAAACATGGTGTCAGGCCTCTGACTGTATCCCCCCGTGGTGGAATTAGAGACTACAGTGTGTGTCTGTGTGTTTGTGTAAGGTGTGTGTGTGTGTGTGTGTGCAAAGTGTGTGTATTTGTGTAAGGTGTGTGTCTGTGTGTGTGCAAAGTGTGTGTGTTTGTGTAACGTGTGAGTGTGTGTGTGTGCAAAGTGTGTGTGTTTGTGTAAGGTGTGTGTGTTTGTGTGTCTGTGTGTGTGTGTTGTGTAAGGTGTGTGTGTTTGTGTGTCTATGTGTGTGTGTGTGTGTGTGTGTGTGTAAGGTGTGAGTGTGTGTGTGCTCTCTATCACATACCAAGGCCTGTTAGATCCCCTCTCTTCCATCTATCCCAGCCAACACACCTGACGTAGAAAGGGGGGCTTCTTACTCTTTCTCTGTTTTGTTGGACTGTGAAGCGTGACGGATCCTCACTCCGTTGTTTTTCTCTTGTCTTTGTATTAAAGTCCTAAAGGCTACGATGTGAGGAACCAGTCGGTGTTTCTGATGATGTAAATCCACTCAGGTTTAGTGTGCTGTAGTAGAAGACGGTGTGTTCAAGTTTTTCTATCTGTGTGTGTGGTGTGTGCGTGTGCGTGTATGCGTGTGCTAGTGTGTGTGTGCATGCGTGTGCATGTGTGGTGTGTGTGTGTGTGTGTGTGTGTGTCACATGGTATGCTGAGCGATAAATGAATGTGTCAGGCCCTGTGAAGGCCCATGGGAAGGAGAGGAGAGGTCCTCCTACTTGTGGATACCCAACATTACTCACGACTCGGGGCTGGTGGGTGGAAGGCTTGACAAACGATGTCTCCTCAACGCTCTCCTCAAACCAACTCTGCTTCACAACATCTTCATCTAGGATCTGTGTCCCCGTTCGCTCCACTGTCACTAACAGATCTCTGATCAGATCTGCCCTGATGCAAGACCCGGGTTCAAATAGTATTTGTTTTCTTTCAAACGCTTCTTAGGAATTCTGAATCGTTTGATTGAGCATGCCTGGTGCAACGAGACCAATGGAATAGTCCCGAATGTGTAAACCCCGCTGACATCTGGCACTAGGGGGAAAGCGGATACTATTTGAACCCAGCCTGTCCTGTTGTATATGTTGTGTTATCTAGTATCAGTAATGGCATTCATCCTTCACTCTCAATGCAACAGTCAGTAGTTAGACTACTGGTTATTTACTACGGGGTTGCTGTTGTGAGTCCAGGCATGGTGAAGTGGATACTAGAGTTAGTCAATATGCTTTTAAAGGGCAGTAATGATACCTCACTGCAGTCTGTATATTGTAAAGAAAAAGACCCCACAGACCTGAGTAAGGACTGGCGTATGAGTCACTTTTGAAACAGAAAATAGCTTTACTATTTTATCTGTGCCGTTCTTCAATGTTTCGCACACTTCAGTCTCTCGAGCGTTTTATAAATAGCGCTGCTTGAACCGTGAGAGAACACTTCCAGAAACGCACCTGATGGCCCTTCTCCACACACACACACATTACACACACACACGCACGCACACTCACACGCACGCCGCAATGATCGCCGTACTCCTACAAGGTGACGTGTTCCCATGTTGTGTGTGTTGTGTCTTGACTCCAAACAAAACATGTCGGGTTGTCAAAGCTACGCTGTCAAAATGTTCATCCTCGCTGTGCTCTGAACTGAGAGACAAAAATCTAAACACTGCTCAGGCAACAGTCCTCTCTCTCTCTCTCTCTCTCTCTCTCTCTCTCTCTCTCTCTCTTCTCTCTCTCTCTCTCTCTCTCTCTCTCTCTCTCTCTCTCTCTCTCTCTCTCTCTCTCTCTTCTCTCTCTTTCTCTCTCTGTGCCCCTGGAAAGAAGATGTCATGCCGTCTGTCCGTCAGGCAGAGTATTTTTTTCATCATATTCCCTCTCTCCTCTCTTCCACATCATATTCCCTCTCTCCTCTCTTCTGCGTCACATTCCCTCTCTCCTAGTAAAAGCCTAATGAGGGCCTGCATTCTACAGGCTGATGGATGGAGGGACCGATGAGCTGGCAGAGAGATAGTTATGGGGGAGAGGGGTATGGTGGGAAGGGTAGAGAGAGAGACAGAGAGGGAGAGAGAAAAATGGATGGTGAATTTGACACAGCAGTCTGTCAGTTTAATGTGCAGCCAGCAGGAGCCTCATCTCATCATCTGGTAGGGAGCTGTAGTCAGTAGCTTTGATACATCCAGGCCCTGTCCGTCTGACGGTGGGGTGGGTTGATGGAGGGACCAGGGCCATTTATCAGCCCCCCCCCCCCTCTATGTGGGGCCCATAGAGATCCTATAAAATTGAACTGTAAGATATTATTTGGTGGGGCCGCTGTTCGTGACACAGAGCTGAAAACACGCGGCTCAAAGCAAGTTCATTAGTTAGCTGGAAGGGTATGATGTGATTCTGTGTGTGGGGGGGAGGTTGGGGATGGAGAAGGATTATGAGTGTGTGTGCGCATATGTGTGTGAGATTGTTTGTTTGAGCTTGTGTGCACACCTAAAAAAAACAGGTTAGGGAGCGGTGTGTGTGTGTGTGTGTGTGTGTGTGTGTGTGTGTGTGTGTGTGTGTGTGTCTGTGGAGGGGAGGTGGGGATGGAGAAGGATTATGAGTGTGTGTGTGTGTGAGTGTTTGTTTGAGCTTGTGTACACACTTGTGTGTGTGTGTGTGTGTGTGTGTGTGTGCTCAAGTTATTCTTCCTACTCTCCCCTCGACCTTGGCATCCTGTTTTTATTTTCTCCTTTGTTGATGTTGAGACGAAGCTCAACACCTACAGTGGCTCAGATAGATATTCGACGCCCGGGCGGTGATTGCATTCATGCGAGCTACAGCGGCTACCCATAAACCCATGGGGGCTCCACACATCAGTGTTTGCGTTTGGCTCGTTTTCCTGCAAATCCATCTCACTGACCTTTTCCTTTCCGCCGGCATCTGTGGTGAGGGACAATATATTGCCATGTTCCACACACACCAAGACACACACACCAAGACACACACACACACACACACACACACATCTTTCACGAGCTGTCTATTTTCACCTCTTCCGGTGTTAGCTGTTCCCACGCTGCAGTTTGTAGATGAACAACTACAGCACTCCAAAAAGAGGGAAAGTGATAATGTCCGAGAAATTGTCCTCGCCGGAACCTGTGTGTGTGTGTTTGTGTGTGTGTGTGTGTGTGTGTGTGGTGTGTGTGTGTTGTGTTTGTGTTTGTGCGTTCTTGAGTGTGAGTGAAGATAGGATAGTGGGCATAGGTCGAGGAAGTGAATTGCAGTGCAAGGCAGCAGGTAGCCTAGTGGTTAAGAGTGTTGGGCCAGTAACCGAAAGGTCTCTGGTTTGAATCCCTGAGCCGACTAGGTGAAAAATCTGTCAATATGGCCTTGAGCAAGGCAGTAAACCCTAATTGCTCCTGTAAGTTGCTCTTGATAAGAGCATCTGATGAATTAATAAAATGTAAAAAAGAATTATATGCATGTGTTTCTCAGGTGGCGAAAACAAGCTGCGCCCCATTGGAAAGCGAGAAACGTAGTCTGACTCGAGGGCATTTTTATGGTCTGCCACATCTCTTCGTCTCACATAGCGGCAGGCAGAAAACCATTCTGTGGGCTGTGACTTTTTTGATAATGAATTTAAAGTGCAGCCACCGGTTTCAGAATTCCTGGGGAACTCAATCATAGAAGTTGGCAACACTGGCGTTGAGTGCATTGGCATAAACAGCCTTTGCAAAAGGGCCTCTCTACCGGGCTAAATTGCTCCTCCACACAACAACAAACAACCTTCGTTCTTTGACGTTTGAAAATATTTTTCAGGACGCTATAGAACCTGAGCGTCTTCCAAGACTGAGTGGTGAGAGGATCAGGGAAGTCCATAACTTGATAGACAACAAGGAAGAATAAAGTCCATGTAAAGAGGTCACAGCCACAGTCTGGCTCTCAATACACAGACAGCATCAGATAATAGTCTGGCTCTCAATACACAGACAGCATCAGATAATAGACTGGCTCTCAATACACAGACAGCATCAGATAATAGACTGGCTCTCAATACACAGACAGCATCAGATAATAGACTGGCTCTCAATACACAGACAGCATCAGATAATAGACTGGCTCTCAATACACAGACAGCATCAGATAATAGACTGGCTCTCAATACACAGACAGCATCAGATAATAGACTGGCTCTCAATACACAGACAGCATCAGAGAAGAGACTGGCTCTCAATACACAGACAGCATCAGATAATAGACTGGCTCTCAATACACAGACAGCATCAGATAATAGACTGGCTCTCAATACACAGACAGCATCAGATAATAGACTGGCTCTCAATACACAGACAGCATCAGAGAAGAGACTGGCTCTCAATACACAGACAGCATCAGAGAAGAGACTGGCTCTCAATACACAGACAGCATCAGATAATAGACTGGCTCTCAATACACAGACAGCATCAGATAATAGACTGGCTCTCAATACACAGACAGCATCAGATAATAGACTGGCTCTCAATACAAAGACAGCATCAGATAATAGACTGGCTCTCAATACACAGACAGCATCAGAGAAGAGACTGGCTCTCAATACACAGACAGCATCAGATAATAGACTGGCTCTCAATACAGAGGTGGTCCTCTGTAGCTCAATTGGTAAAACATGGCGCTTGTAACGCCAGGGTAGTGGGTTCGATCCCCGGGACGACCCATACGTAAAAATGTATGCACACATGACTGTAAGTCGCTTTGGATAAAAACGTCTGCTAAATGGCATATTATTATTATTATTTTATATTAATACACAGACAGCATCAGAGAAGAGACTGGCTCTCAATACACAGACAGCATCAGAGAAGAGACTGGCTCTCAATACACAGACAGCATCAGATAATAGACTGGCTCTCAATACACAGACAGCTTCAGAGGATATACTGGCTCTCAATACACAGACAGCATCAGAGAAGATACTGCCTCTCAATACACAGACAGCATCAGAGAAGAGACTGCCTCTCAATACACAGAAAGCATCAGAAAATACACTGACTCTCAATACACAGACAGCATCAGAGAATAGACTGGCTCTCAATACACACACAGCATCAGAAAATACACTGGCTCTCAATACACAGACAGCATCAGAGAATAGACTGGCTCTCAATACACAGACAGCATCAGAAAATACACTGGCTCTCAATACACAGACAGCATCAGAGAATAGACTGGCTCTCAATACACAGAGAGCATCAGAAAATACACTGGATCTCAATACACAGACAGCATCAGAGAATAGACTGGCTCTCAATACACAGACAACATTAGAGAATAGACTGGCTCTCAATACACAGACAGCATCAGAAAATAGACTGCCTCTCAATACACAGAGAGCATCAGAAAATACACTGGCTCTCAATACACAGACAGCATCAGAGAATAGACTGGCTCTCAATACACACAGACAACATCAGAGAAGAGACTGCCTCTCAATACACAGACTGCATCAGAGAATAGACTGCCTCTCAATACACAGACAGCATCAGAGAATATACTGTCTCTCAATACACAGACAGCATCAGAGAAGAGACTGTCTCTCAATACACAGACAGCATCAGAGAATATACACACTTCTGAACCACTCACACATACACACTGAGTAGCATTACATTACAGTTCAGCAAAAAGAACACACACACACACACACACACACACACACACACACACACACACACACACACACACACACACACACACACACACACACACACACACACACACACACTTACCCAGCTCATTCCCAGAGAGTGTGGAGCTGCATGCTCTGTTTTCATTTGATTATCCTCTCTCTAAAAAGTCAGAGAGCGAGGGAGAGAGTGAGAAGGAGAGAGGAAGGGAAAATAATTGCAGTCTGGAGGGGGCTTTGATTACAGTGTGCTAGAGAGGCCCTTTGGACAGGAGCTGTTTGGAAAATAAACCCTCATCCCCATGCCTATCACAGGTCTGCACCACTGAGGGGCCTGCTAGCACAGCATGCTAACTCAGTATGCTAACTCAGTGTAAGCCTATAGCAGAATCATAGCACTTTAACACTTTGCTAGTGTACTGCAGTACAATGCGCTAACTCTGCATGCTTGTCACACACACTAATAGCAAGACAACATACTAATGCAAGACAACGTTTTAATAGCAAGATACTAACTCTAACTCCTGTCCTTCTATGCTAATTTGTTCCACTCGTACACGCTCTCCTTCAATTGACTATCACTGTCAAAGTCACAGACATTTTTAAGCCTATGGAACATTTGGTCTAGACCATCAACACTCGATCGTCACTTGAAATTCCATCGCTGCCATCCTCCATGCATTGTATTAAGGGGAGAGATGCTAGGTTCAGCGTGACAACGATAATGATATATCTCACCGTGGACAATCAGGCTGGAACATGACTTTCTATTACCATACGCTGTGGCTCCCCCTGTGATTGCGTGCAGGCTTAAAGATTGTCCCTCACAGGCCTCCGTCCGTGGTCCTTAAGCTGTCAATCATATTTGAGCTGTTTAGATAGCATGCGTGAGAGACGACAGAGACCTTGCCACACTAGAACTGACGTAAACATACACATATGCACACACACTTTGACCCCCAAACTTTGAACCAACGGAGCTCCACTATTTGCTCTCCCGCCGGATGTAAATTATTTGTATTGGGGGAGGAAAGGGAGGAAAGTGCAGTTTGTCGATAATGAAGTGTCTTTCTTGACCGGTGGCCAACAAAATCCCGCAATGACAACAAATAGCCGGTGGCGTAAACAACAGCAGTAGACAGAGGATTATCTGCAGTGAACTGGCTTGCACTTCTCTAATCCGGGGTACATTTCTGGAAACCAGCGAGGCTCGCCTTGGCGGAAGGCGAAGGGAACGTGGAGGGATTTACATTAGCGGGACGCACCACAGAGAGGGAAAGTGACCATGGAGCGACTTAACCCCCACATTTTTGGACCGAGTGTCCCCCTGAGGTAGATGAGGCAACTCGTAAAGGGGCGAAAGGAAGGAGGGAAGAGAGAGATGAGGAAGGGAGGAGGAAAGGGAGGGAAGGAGAGAAGAGGGAGGTTTACTTCACTGATAGTACGTTCACGATGATGTTTTATGTCATTTGCGTGCCACTGTCTCCCATGTTGTGACCTGACCAGGAGAAACTCTGGGCTTTAGTTGGGATGGAGTGTGAGATGGTGGTGGAGGAGTGTGGTCCGAGTCAGGGCTACAGTAGTGATGGGAAGAGGAGGAAGAGGAGGAGGAGGGAGAGAGGAGCTAGTTTGAAGTTGTCATGTCATACAGGGTTAACTGGCTTTGGGACACAACATCGGAAGTCTGGGTATTGGTTAAACTCCCCGAGTTCTGAGTCTTTCTGGACAGAAAATAACCCTACCACAATATAGTCGGCTTCACCCAAAAAAACCTTCCTGTCAACAAAAACATATGGATAATCTTTAGGAACTCTGCTTACCAGACATGTGAAATGTGTCCCTCACTATCAAATAAACGTCTGAATCCAACTTTTGTCTGAACCGCACCATATTCCTGCTGTATATACAGTGGTAGATTTCGTGGTAGGAAGTATCCTGGGAAGTGCATGGTCGTCAGCCCTCTAACTCGGCAGCCAGGAATATGGTGCGGTTTGGACAAAACTTGAATCAGACGGTTATTTGATAGTGAGGGACACATTTCACTTTATTTCTGGTAAATATAGTTCCTAGAGATTATACATATGCTTTTATTGACAGGAAACCCAGCTATATTAAGGTAGGGTTATTGTCAATGCTTAATTTGAGCCGGATCCTGATTTGACCTTGTTTGTTCCGGCACCTATTTGCCCGGCTACCTCACTCAGCGTTATTTATGCAATTTGTTCACTGTTTGCACTGTAAACATTTTTTAAAAAGGGATCAGAGTGAAATCAAGTTGCCTGCTGGTTATTTCTCCCGCCTCCCAGAAAAACCATCATGTAAAAGCGCAGTGATCCTTCATCCTAATCCTTCCACACTGATTTCAGACCTGCTCTCTTATTTGTACATATTGGTTATGGGGCGGGCTGGCGAGGTAAGTAACTGATCTTGAAACAGGTCTTGGCAGTGGTGGTCAGCTAGTGAAGAGGTCCCTACATAATCAAGTCACGTAGCCTAGTCTAGTCGTCTCTGTACTGAATTGAAAACTGAGGGAAAGCAAAAACAAAAGTGTGTCCACCGACGAAGTGCTCAGTTCAAGACCAAGCAAACCTATAACCCCTGGCTTGTCAAGCAAAATTCAAAGCTGGGCTGTACAACATGTAAAAAGGTAGGGAGTTTGGGCCCGGAAAAGACTAGAGGGATGAAACTAGCAAAAGAGTGGGTGGAATGTACAGTAACATCCTCTGCCTCCGACGCAAAAAAGCAACAAAGAGCCCTCAGAAAAAAGGTTTTTGAACATGCCCAAACCAAGGCCTATTTAGCGGCAGCAAGCATTGTAGACAAGCCTAAAGAGGACACCTTAACACAGGTTGTAGTTAACGCTCAAAATAGAAACATAGACGCTATAGCCAGAGTCTTCCCAACAGCTTACAAAGAGGCTAAACGTCACAGATCCGCTCACGGTTTGGAGCAAGACATTGACTATCAGGAGTTAAATGGACATGACATGGGGAGAATTTTCCATTCCAATGTTGTTTGCTCCAACATACAGCAACATATTTAATCCGAAATGAAGCGAAAACTATTTGAAAGAATAGTTCAGTGCTCTCCCAAAATCAGCCTAACGCTCGACGAGGCTACTAGTTTGAATAAAAAGAGTGCCTTGATTGTATACATCAGACTTCAAGCTGGCAGATATGGACCTACCAGCAAACATTTCTGTTGATCTTGTGGAACTGGAGGATGTATTTGCTGGCGGAATTGTCCATAATCTGTTATCTGCATTAGAGGGTGTAAAGTTTACTGAGGACTTTCTCTCCAAAACCCTCATTGGAATTACGTGTGATGGTGCGTCTGTCATGCTGGGACGCAAGAATGGACTAGCGACAAGGCTCCAGGCTCTCTTCCCTAATATAACTGTTTGGCACTGCTCGGCACACAGGCTTGAGCTCACAGTAGGCAATGTGGTAAAGAGATGGGAGCTATCAATCATTTAAAAATACCTATGGACAAGCTATATTCGCTTCATAGCTTATCTAACAAAAACCGAATGGAGCTGAGGGAGTGCACAGAGAGTTTAGACATTCAGCTGTGCAAAATCGGCAGGATCTTGGACAATAGATGGGTGGCATCCAGTTTTAGAACTGTAGAGTCTGTGTGGAAAGATTACCCGGCTCTTCACAAGCATTTCACCACAGCAGCTGAGGATGCCTCCCGCGACGGCGTGACCCGTCAGAGCTATAGTGGCCTTGCCATGCGGATATCCTCGCATGCGTTTGTTAACAATCTAGGTCTTATGAGTGACGCACTTCAAGAACTCTCTGAATTGTCACTCGAGCTCCAAAAGAGACACTGCACAATTATTACTGCACACAGGGCAGTCACCAGGGAAGCGAGGGTGTTATTACTGCACACAGGGCAGTCACCAGGGAAGCGAGGGTGTTATTACTGCACACAGGGCAGTCACCAGGGAAGCGAGGGTGTTATTACTGCACACAGGGCAGTCACCAGGGAAGCGAGGGTGTTATTACTGCACACAGGGCAGTCACCAGGGAAGCGAGGGTGTTATTACTGCACACAGGGCAGTCACCAGGGAAGTGAGGGTGTTCAGTGCAATGGCAGAGCAGCCAGGCCGTCGCACAACTCAGCCAGAGAGGGATTCAGGAGAACTTTCCAAGGAGTCAAACTGAATAGTGGAAGACCCTGCGACAGAGTCCTTAATTAGAGGGAGTTTTTCGAGAGCTTGGCGAGGAACATGGAGGCTAGAATGTTCTCTCAAGGAGGACAGGCGGTGGACAATACAGGATAAAGCCAGTTCATAGAGGAGCTGAAGGTGCATTACGTGCGATACTGGCCGGAGGACGCAGGAGCACTGTAAGGAGAAACAGAGGTTGGATTTCTCTGCCAGAGGTTTGGCATTGACAGTCCACGTACGGTCATACGGGCCTACAGGCAGCACAGGGACACTGATGGTAATGATAAAGGAGACATTCCAGATGGACTTAAAGAGCTGTTAGATGGCAGTCAGCACCATCCCCATCTCCAGTGCAGAATGCGAGCGGGGATTTTCTCAAATGAATCTGATTTGCACCTCAACCCGCGCCTCTCTGCATACCTCCACCATATCAGGGCTACTCTTTCTGAACCTTGTTGGCCCACCCCTGACCAAATTCAACCCAGTCCCCTTTGTGAGGTCATGGACTGTTAAAGGACACAGACGTGTCACAGACACCAGGAGCAAAACAAGAGATAGGGAGGAGGAGTCTCACCAGGAAACGACCGTGTTGTGGGAGGTTTTGGAAAACTAAGGTAGGAACATCTTTTTTCTGTCCTTTACAAACTTAATCTGAATATGCGCTTCATATTTTCACAGAGGCAGGAGGCCTATATATTATAATATGTGTTCTGCTGTAGGCTACATTGATTTATTTTATTTGAAGTATATTCTAATATCAAATCAAATGATTGTGATATGTTTGTTCTACTGCAACAATGATGTCTTGAAAAGTATATGTAATTCGAGTCTTGTAAGCCCCACAGCTGAGTGTGTGCATATGCATATGGCGGGTGTTCTGCAGTGACATGAATGCAATGCTTTATTAGAAAGGATTTTTTTTTTTTCATGCATTCCGGTACCTCAGAACACCCCAGGTCACCCCCCTCTCATGCTCACTGTTTGTTCCTCCCGATTTACAAATTAAGCACTGGTTATTTTCCGTCGCCACCCACCAGAACGATGCACAGCTCAGGGAGTCCAACCAATACAGACTCCCCATGTTGTGTCCTAAAGCTAGGGCTAACACTGCCTCAGTACAGGAGGAGACGGACAGGTGGAGGGAGGGAGGGAGGGACACGGAAGTAGATGGAGAGAGGTTCTGGGACAGATTTGGGCCGGTGCTGACTGGTGGTGTGGTCCCGTGGGATGGAGAGATGAGACGAAAGAAAAGCTTTGAACAGGAGGATGATGGAGGACAGGTCTCCCGTCACAGGTCACAGGTCACAGGTCACAGCAAGCATGAGAACACACGGACGGACAGACGGATGGACTGACGAACGCATGCATACACAGTCAATTATTACTGAAGTGGCAGCACAACCAAAGGAAGATAATTCATTGTTTTAAAAAGCTATATTGAACTGTTGGGATCTAACTTGAAATATACTTATTCCCGTCACAATATAAGAAGTTAGTGATTACGTTACATGATACCTGTTTATGTTCTGTGTCAATGAAGGGTGAATAAGGAATGTGTATGGAAAGTTACTGAGGGAGGAGAAGGGCAACAGTTAGTCTCTGATAAGGCAGGCCAGCTGCAGAACTAGGGAGGAGCGAGGTCAAGTCAACAGATGAAGTGGTCCTCTGTAGCTCAATTGGTAGAGCATGGCGCTTGTAACGCCAGGGTAGTGGGTTCGATCCCCGGGACCACCCATACGTAAAAATTTATGCACACATGACTGTAAGTCGCTTTGGATAAAAGCGTCTGCTAAATGGCATATTATATTATGGAAGAAACCTCTGGGAGAGGGGCCGACCCAACGACCCTCCTACTACAGTCCTCTCTAACACACATACACTTCCACGCCCACGAAGGTTCTAGCATCAGGCAGGGCCATGACTCCATCAGTGAGAGGAACCAATTAAGTTCCTGCCTAGCAACAGAGATGTATTGGCTGTCTAGATGTGTAAGGAGTTGACCCCGCCTAGTAGGAGGTTATAAATACATGTGCTTGTGTAATCATACCTTGTCTTTGCAGCTGTATGACCCAGTGGGTGAGTAAACTTGGCTTGAGCTTTTTCTAGTCATCTGTTTGACATATTACAGAACCAAACTTGTAATGAATCAGCATAATCAATACTCCCATTTTGAAGTTTCCGCCCACACAATGTCACTGTCTCTGAGTTTTTATTTGCCATACCACTTTGTTATTCCTTAGTATTTAATTCATTTTGAGCCATAGGGGCATATAAATCCATTTAACTTATCATGCCACACTAGGTATTCATCTCCTTAAACTCAAACAACTATTGAATTCATTTTCATCTTAATCTTTCATCTGTTCTTCCGCTGATGAATTATTCACACCTTTGTTCTTTCGTTTTCACTATCACTTATTTGTATTTTCTCTGAATCCTCCTCTCCCTCCACAGCCTCCCTGAATCCTCCTCTCCCTCTACAGCCTCCCTGAATCCTCCTCTCCCTCCCCAGCCTCCCTGAATCCTCCTCTCCCTCCACAGCCTCCCTGAATCCTCCTCTCCCTCCCCAGCCTCCCTGAATCCTCCTCTCCCTCCCCAGCCTCCCTGAATCCTCCTCTCCCTCTACAGCCTCCCTGAATCCTCCTCTCCCTCCCCAGCCTCCCTGAATCCTCCTCTCCCTCTACAGCCTCCCTGAATCCTCCTCTCCCTCTACAGCCTCCCTGAATCCTCCTCTCCCTCCACAGCCTCCCTGAATCCTCCTCTCCCTCCCCAGCCTCCCTGAATCCACCTCTTCCTCCACAGCCTCCCTGCATCCAACTTTGCCTTCAGTCTTCCTAATCGGGGGGGAGAAAACATGTCGTCAGTGAGAAGATCAAAGGATATTTGTTTTGCGTTTCTATGCTAGATCAGAATGGTATCTTGTCTCCGTTGGCTTTCATTCTATATTAGCAGGTGGGTGTTGTCTTGTCTGGCAAGATCAACTGGCTGACAAGATCAATGTTTTTACGTAATTAACACATTGGTGAACACACATCTCTGTCAGTGTGTGTGTGTGTGTGTGTGTGTGCGTGTGTGTGCGTGTGTGCGTATGTTGAGGGGTTGATTGAAAACCCAGTCAGCGAACAAAGAGGTTTGTTGCAAGTAAAAGGCCTCTCATGTATCTTTGGGGATAGATAGTTCTGTGATTCAGTGATTCTATGTAGATCCTCTGTATGAAGCCAGCAATCTATTGGCAGTTGTCCTTAATAATACCTCCATGTTGTGTATTTACTTCTATCTACTGGTTTTAGTTCTTATTTTTATGTCTCTCTCTGTCTCTCTCTCTCTCTCACTTTCTCTCTCTGTCTCTCTCTCTCTCTCTCTCTCTCTCTCTCTCTCTCTCTCTCTCTCTCTCTCGCTCTCTCTCTCTCACTCTCTCTCTCTCTCTCTCTCACTCTCTCTCTCTCTCACTCTCTCTCTCTCTGTTTCTTTCTCTCTGTCTCTCTGTCTCTCTTGCTGTCTCTCTCTTTCTCCCTATTTCTCTCTCTCTCATACAGACTCCCGCTCTCTCTCTCTCCAGTCAAAGCCCACAACCCTATATCAGATCTCCCTCTCTTAACTTCTGATGAAAGTTGTATGGTCTATTTGCTGAGAGGCATTCAACCGTGTAGCTCGGGGGTCAAGTGCACTTATTGCTACGCATCGTCGTACAAGCCAGATAAAAACCTGCTGATGAAACCAGGGAAGGGCCAACGGCATTGCACTTAGCTACCCTCTCTCCAACATCAATAACTTAACATCAACACTGCGTTTTTCTTCCATCTCCCCAATCACCAACCACCCTCAATCCCAATGCTCTATTATGCGATTGAAAATATGCACAAGATTGCCCCGGCTGCCTCCCATCAATCAATACTGCCCCATTGCCCCCGGCTGCCTCCCATCAATCAATACTGCCCCATTGCCCCCGGCTGCCTCCCATCAATCAATACTGCCCCATTGCCCCGGCTGCCTCCCATCAATCACTACCGCCCCATTGCCCCGGCTGCCTCCCATCAATCAATACTGCCCCATTGCCCCGGCTGCCTCCCATCAATCACTACCGCCCCATTGCCCCGGCTGCCTCCCATCAATCAATACTGCCCCATTGCCCCCGGCTGCCTCCCATCAATCAATACTGCCCCATTGCCCCGGCTGCCTCCCATCAATCACTACCGCCCCATTTCCCCGGCTGCCTCCCATCAATCAATACCGCCCCATTGCCCCGGCTACCTCCCATCAATCAATACTGCCCCATTGCCCCTGGCAGCCTCCCATCAATCAATACTGCCACGTTGCCTCTCTGATCAGAACGCTAGGTCACTATCTTTATATATCCTTATATCTATCCCTCCTCCTTCACTGGATTCAGTTGGTAGTCTCCCTGATGAAGACTGTCTGCCTTCCAAATGGCACCCTATTATCTACATGGTGTTCATGCAGCGTTCTAATTCCTAGGTCTATGGTGTGCACTATGTAGGGAATAGGATGCCATTTGGAACGCAGGCCTCACTGGTGTCAGTGGAGTGTCGGGTAACCACCACGGGGTCATTAGAGGAGGGTGGGAGTGATGACGGTGGGGGTTAAGGAGGGTGGCGATCTGAGGGATGAAGTGTGAAATGATGGGGACGATCGGCTATTGGGAGATTGCGTTTTCTTCCCGGAGAATATTTGTTTTTCTGTCTACAGATTCCGGGAATGTCTCTCTCTATCCCAGCCCATCCCCCCCTTTGCCCTTCTTGAGATGGATAGTCAAGAGGGTCGTCTTAGCGTGTACACACTCTTTTAACCTCCCCCCCCCCAACCTCTTCAACCCAATCCCCCTAGCCTCGACCCTCATGCAATTCACATTTACTCATTTTCTTCCGAATTACCTCAAGTCAATTCCTATTTGCATGCATGTACAGTATGCAATTCCTCTGAGCTTCTGTGGAAGAGAGTGTATGTAGGAGTATGTGTTGGAGTGTCTGTGGAAAAGTGTGTGAGTTTTGATGAGATGAGAGAGTGGGTTCATCACTCTCTCTCGCTCTCTCTCGCTCTCTCGCTCTCTCTCTCCCGCCAGACTAGACGAGCTGTTGGCTAACATAGTGTGATATAGTTGAGTGGAGCAGAGTACGCTGAGGGCTACAGGCAGACAGGCAGACAGGCAGACAGACAGGCAGACAGGCAAACAGACAGGCAGACAGGCAGGCATCTGAAGCAGAAGAGAGAGGCGGGAAGATAGAGGTATATTTTTGTGCCAATTTGTCCTGTGTGTGTGTGTCTGTTAATATTTAATTATGTTTGTTGGGAGGCTTTGTGTGCGTATGTGTATATTTGCCTCTGTGAGGCTTGGTGAAGTGTGTGTGCCTGTCTATTTGCACTTGTTCATGCACTTGTTTAGCATGTTGATGTATGCGTGAGTTCACGGTTGTTTGAGAAAGTGTGTATGCATGCAGCTATATGGGTGAGTATTGTTTTTGCCCTCTCGTGTGTGTGTGTCTGTGTGATTGTGTGTGTGTGTGTTTTGCTGATTGTGTGTGTTTGTGACTGTGTGTGTATATGTGTTTGCTCCTGTCCTGCGTGTGTGTGATTGTGTGTGTGTGTGTTTGATTGTGTGTGTGTGCGTATGTGCGTGCGTGATTGTTTGTGTTTGATTGTGTGCGACTCCTCCAGTGTGTGTGTGTGTGTGTGTGCTGGATTGGCCCCAGGCCATGTGTATGAATGGGTAGCTGCTAGCTGAGCGCTGGCGGTGGAGATGGAGGTGCTGCTGCTGTGAGGAGCCTGGGAGGACAGCTGCTCAGGGAGTCTTGTATACTCTGCTTATTGGACAGGAGAAACCGCTCGTTAGAGTTGCATCCCAAATGGAACCCTATTCCCTTAAAGCTTGAACCCTTAATGGTAAAACTGCCACGTCCATTTGCGATATTACAACAACAAAGAACTTACTGCAAACGACACTGTTTTCTCCCCTCTGACATCATTGCACGCGCGATAGAACAGTAGAATATGTACTGCCATTTTTTGTACCTTGATGTGCGACGCTCCCCACCTCTGCTTCGTCAACAAAACTAAAACGATGACAACGGCCGTGGGGCGGACATTGGCGCTGTTTCCCTGTTTCCATCTTTAAAGGCCCAGTGCAGTCAAAATATTTTGATCAGTGTTATTTCCTGATAGCTGCTGGTTGAAAATACAATCTACGCAGGACCTTTTAATCAGCAGGTTTGCATTGGCGGGAGTTTTGGCCTGCCTTGTGACATCACAATGCGGTAAATTGGTTAATAGACCAATAACAAAGATAGTTCCAAACCTCTCTGCCAACAACAGCTCGTTTTCAGTTTTTCCCTCCCCATTCCCAGACAGTCCTAGCAAAATTCTTGCTTGAGAATTTAGTTTGTTGCAAAAAATCAATTTTTGTCCATTTTAATGGAAATCTATTACAGTAAGGTACTTAATTGTTTCCTAGAAATGATTTGATATTGACATAAAAACAGCTGCATTGGACCTTTAATAGTGTACTACTTTGACCAGGGCCCATAGGTGCGCTTTAAAAGGAAGGTAGCTATATAGGGAATAAAGGACCATTTGGGAAGCATATGCTTCTGGTGGCAGCGACAAAACTGACCAGCATGTTACTTCACAGCCAGCAAGTGTGTGTGTGTAAATGGCTAGGTTTACACTGGAAGTCCAATTCTGATATTTATTCCCATTATTGGGAAAAGAGCTGATGTGATTGGTCAAAAGACAAATTAGTGGAAAAAGATGCAGCATATGTAAATGCAGCATATATAGTGTGTGTGTGTGTGTGTGTGTGTGTGTGTGTGTGTGTGTGTGTTTGGATTTCATGCAGTGTTGATTAATGCAGTGCTGATCTTCTGTGCGTGATCATCAGACGCGGTGTACCTGCTATGTTTGTATGTGTGTGTGTGTGTTTACACTGTGGGTGTATGTATTGGTGGGTCTTACATCAGTGAGTGGTTGCAGTGAAGAAGAGTAGTGGTGAATGAGAGAGAGGGAGAGAAAGCGAGAGAGGAAGGAGAGAGGGATAATGCGGAGCGAGGGAAAGAGAGAGAGGGGATGAAGAAGAGAGAGAGGGAGAGAGGAAGAAGAGTGATGGGAGAGAGAGGGGGCAGCCGTCCAGCCATCGATCCCCAGGTCAGGCCCAGAGCGTCGGGGGGTTAGCGGCAAATCCCCCCTCGTTAGCTTCCCCCTTCAAAAACAGCATCAGAACCACCTGTCTGTCTGTCTCTGTTTGTCTGTCTGTCTCATCAGCTCTTTAGTCGCATTATGGAAATCACCCTGTAGAGTTAATGGCTTTTGGAAAATGTGTGTGTGATTTTGAAGGAAAGGCTGCAGCTACTTTGACTTTGATGTTATTAAATGTTCCTGGGCCAATTTGAGGGGAGGCGGCGTGCGTCACACACGCTTCATACCCATAATCCTCAGGGTTACAAATAAGAGGAATTAACACATCATTTGCCGCATGTCACTCGTGCCGTGTGTGTGTCTGTGTTTCTGAATGTGTGTCATTAGTGTGATGACCCTGTGTGTGTGTGTGTGTGTGTGCGTGTGCGTGTCAGTACAGAGAAAGCCATCACAGCTAGTCTTGGCCACTCCATCACTCCATTCAACATCACTTCACAACAGATCAGTCTTGTCTCAGTAGACAGAGGACTGTCTCTCTGACTGTGGCAGTACTAGTCCCCTTGGAACAGCACTCTATATACCGCCACGCTACATAATGACTCTGCCTGCATCCCAAATGGCACTCTATTCCCTACATAGTGCACTACTTTTGACCAGGGCCCTGTATAGGGAATAGGGTGCCATTTGGAATGCAGTCTTTTTCTTATTACCCAGAATCCTCCGTTATGCAGCTGAGCTTTGCGCCGACTGGGAAGTTTAATTACTTTGTACCCTCTAGCTCTTTCTTATATCACAAAATAAGTGTGGTTTTTGAAACACTTTGTGTGTGTAGGTGGAGGGGCGGAGGAGATGCCTAACGCACACACATACATACACGCATGAGCGGGAGCGCACTGTCGTGACGTGACTTACTTTAATGTATGACTGTTATTTATTGAATCACCTAACTATGTTTAATTGTCACTCGATTAAATTAATCATGTAACAATTAACTCATTAGGAATTTGGGGCACCACGGAATAAGTTGTTTAACGAGTTACCATCACCCGAATTAAACTCTTAGAAGATATATGTTATATATCGATAACACTAATAAAATAATTACCTCTTATCAGGCTTATTCTGAACGTCGCATAATCCTTGAACCTGCAAAAACCCTAACCTTATTGATGAATCAGCAATACACAAATTGGATTAATTATTTATTTACTAACTAACTAAATAATAACGCAATACAAACACACACACACAGGTTATTGATTACTAACGTAATACAATGAAAACAGGTGGACTGAACTAACAATAGCATGAATACTTGGGTAGAAGGAGGGTCAGAGTGGAAGTGAGAGACAGAGATTCAAACTATCGTGGTTACTTTGGAAATACAAATGCTTAAAACCCCACTAAACGCTCATTCAGATTAGAAATGCAACATGTATTTACGTGTAGCTGTCCTCCATAGTTGAGTTGATGATGTAGGACTCTGGTTGAGTTTCTGGTCGTAGTTTTGGATAGAATGTATACTTCAGATGTACCAGCGGTTGTCGGAGAGGGATTGTCCTTCCCAACTCGTGTCTTTAGTGAAAGTTCTCTAGACGACTATACATGCCAGCTGCAGACTGAGATGATAAGGTCTAGTGAGTTTCTCCATTTCAAACGTGTGGACTAAAGTCTCACGTTTTCTGGTCTTTCTGGTCTAACCATTTTGTAACGTGTAGTTTCAGCTTCACGCTTCTTGATCTTGTAGAAATTCAACCATTTGCAACATCTGGCTTCATACCGTAGTATGCTTGATATTCTTTTCTTTTCTTTTTTCCCCTTAGGGGGTAGATTAGCTTTAATATTGCAGATAGATCGTAACTTCCATCAATGTAATTGTCTGCATCACTTCCAATCCCCCATATGTTTTTTTTCTCGCAAAAAAAAGAATATATATATATATATATATATATATATATATATATATATATATATATATATATATATATATATATATATATATATATACAGTTGAAGTTTACATACACTTAGCTTGGAGTCATTAAAACTCGTTTTTCAACCACTCCACAAATGTCTTGTTAACAAACTATAGTTTTGGCAAGTCGGTTAGGACATCTACTTTGTGCATGACACAAGTAATTTTTCCAACAATTGTTTACAGACAGATTATTTCACTTATAATTCACTGTATCACAATTCCAGTGGGTCAGAAGTTTACATACACTAAGTTGACTGTGCCTTTAAACAGCTTGGAA
This sequence comes from Coregonus lavaretus, assembly GCF_964263955.1. Lineage (NCBI taxonomy): Eukaryota > Metazoa > Chordata > Actinopteri > Salmoniformes > Salmonidae > Coregonus > Coregonus lavaretus. The sequence continues at coordinate 65,975 of NW_028165818.1, forward strand.
AATTCCAGAAAATGATGTCATGGCTTTAGAAGCTTCTAAAAGGCTAATTGACATCATTTGAGTCAATTGGAGGTGTACCTGTGGATGTATTTCAAGGCCTACCTTCAAACTCAGTGCCTCTTTGCTTGACATCATGGGAAAATCAAAATAAATCAGCCAAGACTGGTTCATCCTTGGGAGCAATTTCCAAACGCCTGAAGGTACCACGTTCATCTGTACAAACAATAGTACGCAAGTATAAACACCATGGGACAACGCAGCCGTCATACCGCTCAGGAAGGAGACGCGTTCTGTCTCCTAGAGATTAACGTACTTTGGTGCGAAAAGTGCAAATCAATCCCAGATTAACAGCAAATGACCATGTGAGATGCTGGAGGAAACATGTACAAAAGTATCTATATCCACAGTGAAACAAGTCCTATATCGACATAACCTGAAAGGCCGCTCAGCAAGGAAGAAGCCACTGCTCCAAAACCACCATAAAAAAGCCAGACTACGGTTTGCAACTGCACATGGGGACAAAGATCTTACTTTTTGGAGAAATGTCCTCTGGTCTGATGAAACAAAAATAGAACTATTTGGCCATAATGACCATCGTTATGTTTGGAGGAAAAAGGGGGTTGCTTGCAAGCCGAAGAACACCCTCCCAACCGTGAAGCACGGGGGTGGCAGCATCATGCTGTGGGGGTGCTTTGCTGCAGGAGGGACTGGTGCACTTCACAAAATAGATGGCATCATGAGGAAGAAAAATTATGTGGATATATTGAAGCTCAAGACATCAGTCAGGAAGTTAAAGCTTGGTCGCAAATGGGTCTTCCAAATAGACAATGACCCCAAGCATACTTCCAAAGTTGTGGCAAAATGGCTTAAGGACAACAACGTCAAGGTATTGGAGTGGCCATCACAAAGCCCTGACCTCAATCCCATAGAACATTTGTGGGTAGAACTGAAAAAGCGTGTACGAGCAAGGAGGCCTACAAACCTGACTCAGTTACACCAGCTCTGTCAGGAGGAATGGGCCAAAATTCACCCAACTTATTGTGGGAAACTTCTGGAAGCCTACCCGAAACGTTTGACCCAAGTTAAACAATTTAAAGGCAATGCTACCAAATACTAATTGAGTGTATGTAAATTTCTGACCCAATGGGAATGTGATGAAAGAAATAAAAGCTGAAATAAATAATTTGCTCTACTATTATTCTGACATTTCACATTCTTAAATAAAGTGGTGATCCTAACTGACCTAAGACAGGGAGTTTTTACTAGGATTAAATGTCAGGAATTGTAAAAAACTGAGTTTAAATGTATTTGACTAAGGTGTATGTAAACTTCCGACTTCAACTCTATATACATATACATACATACATACATACATACATACATACATACAGTGGGGAAAAAAAGTATTTAGTCAGCCACCAATTGTGCAAGTTCTCCCACTTAAAAAGATGAGAGAGGCCTGTAATTTTCATCATAGGTACACGTCAACTATGACAGACAAAATGAGAAAAAAAATTCCAGAAAATCACATTGTAGGATTTTTAATGAATTATTTGCAAATTATGGTGGAAAATAAGTATTTGGTCAATATCAAAAGTTTCTCAATACTTTGTTATATACCCTTTGTTGGCAATGACACAGGTCAAACGTTTTCTGTAAGTCTTCACAAGGTTTTCACACACTGTTGCTGGTATTTTGGCCCATTCCTCCATGCAGATCTCCTCTAGAGCAGTGATGTTTTGGGGCTGTCGCTGGGCAACACGGACTTTCAACTCCCTCCAAAGATTTTCTATGGGGTTGAGATCTGGAGACTCCAGGACCTTGAAATGCTTCTTACGAAGCCACTCCTTCGTTGCCCGGGCGGTGTGTTTGGGATCATTGTCATGCTGAAAGACCCAGCCACGTTTCATCTTCAATGCCCTTGCTGATGGAAGGAGGTTTTCACTCAAAATCTCACGATACATGGCCCCATTCATTTTTCCTTTACACGGATCAGTCGTCCTGGTCCCTTTGCAGAAAAACAGCCCCAAAGTATGATGTTTTCACTCCCATGCTTCACAGTAGGTATGGTGTTCTTTGGATGCAACTCAGCATTCTTTGTCCTCCAAACACGACAAGTTGAGTTTTTACCAAAAAGTTCTATTTTGGTTTCATCTGACCATGTGACTTTCTCCCAATCCTCTTCTGGATGCACTCTAGCAAACTTCAGACGGGCCTGGACATGTACTGGCTTAAGCAGGGGGACACGTCTAGCACTGCAGGATTTGAGTCCCTGGCGGCTTAGTGTGTTACTGATGGTAGGCTTTGTTACTTTGGTCCCAGCTCTCTGCAGGTCATTCACTAGGTCCCCCCGTGTGGTTCTGGGATTTTTGCTCACTGTTCTTGTGATCATTTTGACCCCACGGGGTGAGATCTTGCATGGAGCCCCAGATCGAGGGAGATTATCAGTGGTCTTGTATGTCTTCCATTTCCTAATAATTGCTCCCACAGTTGATTTCTTCAAACCAAGCTGCTTACCTATTGCAGATTCAGTCTTCCCAGCCTGGTGCAGGTCTACAATTTTTTTTCTGGTGTCCTTTGACAGCTCTTTGGTCTTGGCCATAGTGGAGTTTGGAGTGTGACTGTTTGAGGTTGTGGACAGGTGTCTTTTATACTGATAACAAGTTCAAACAGGTGCCATTAATACAGGTAACGAGTGGAGGACAGAGGAGCCTCTTAAAGAAGAAGTTACTGGTCTGTGAGAGCCAGAAATCTTGCTTGTTTGTAGGTGACCAAATACTTATTTTCCACCATAATTTGCAAATAAATTCATAAAAAATCCTACAATGTGATTTTCTGGATTTTCTTTTCTCAATTTGTCTGTCATAGTTGACGTGTACCTATGATGAAAATTACAGGCCTCTCTCATCTTTTTAAGTGGGAGAACTTGCACAATTGGTGGCTGACTAAATACTTTTTTTCCCCACTGTACATACATACATACATACATACATACATACATACATACATACATACATACATACATACATACATACATACATACATACATACATACACACACATACATATACACATACATACATATAAATACATATACATATATATATATATACATATCCTTTTTTAAAAATATATTTCCCTTTATTACCCCTTCCCTAATTGGAGTAAACTAGTGAACAACAATGCTTAGGCCTCTACTTCCAGCTTATACATACTATATACATTTTATGGACACAGTCAATTTTGTAACGTGTAGCTTCAGCTTCACGCTTCCCGGTCTGGTAGAAATTCAACCATTTGCAACGTTTAGCTCACGCTTCACGTCTGCTGGTTTTGTAGAGTGACAACCATTTTAAGCTGTGGGCTTCCTGGTCTGAGGTGAATTTCGTCACAAGGCTTTTTATGCACTCGGGGTAAAAGGGGCGTTCCATCATGTTTGTGCTCATCTGGGCGTGGCCACTGACTGAGAACAAATCAATATGGAAAACAATCATATCATCTAGAATGCTAAAATCACATTGTTATCTTCACAAAAGTATTATTTTACTTAATCATTCGTTTTATACAACAATTAGATGAAAACCTCATAACTGGGAAGTGTACACCCCCAGCGATACAGTTATGTTGTTCCACCGTCTTTAATGACATCACAACATTGTAACGAATTTGACATGATTGTTCTTTAAGTCCCCACCAACCATTTCCCACATTCCTTTAAGTAGAAATATTGTTTCATTATCCACTTTTGGATGTTGGAGTCTTGGCGGGAAGACTTCCTTTGTCTCAGAGGGAAATTCCCTCTCCCAATACTGCATGGCACGGAAAAAAAACTGGGGTGTTCAAACCTTTTCCTAGCAGGCACCTTTGATCCTCAGCCCATGAGGTTAAGTCATGACAGCACACACACACACGCGCACACACACACACACACACACACACACACACACACACACACACACACACACACACACACACACACACACACACACACACACACACACACACACACACACGAGAGAGCATGTGTACGTGTGCGTAAAAAACACACACATACACATATACACACACACACACACACACACACACAGTAAACAGCACATACACAAACTCCTGCCTGGCTGGGAGGGAAGCTGCCTGGCCACGAGGGAAGCTGCCTGGCCGGGAGGGAAGCAGCCTGGCCGGGAGGGAAGCAGCCTGGCCGGGAGTGAAGCAGCTTGGCCGGGAGGGAAGCAGTGGCCGGGAGGGAAGCAGCCTGGCCGGGAGGGAAGCAGTGGCCGGGAGGGAAGCAGTGGCCGGGAGGGAAGCAGCCTGGCCGGGAGGGAAGCAGCCTGGCCGGGAGGGAAGCAGCCTGGCCGGGAGGGAAGCAGCCTGGCCGGGAGGGAAGCTGCCTGGCCGGGAGGGAAGCTGCCTGGCCGGGAGGGAAGCAGTGGCCGGGAGGGAAGCAGTGGCCGGGAGGGAAGCAGCCTGGCAGGGAGGGAAGCAGCCTGGCCGGGAGGGAAGCAGCCTGGCCGGGAGGAAGGCAGCCTGGTCCCGGGAGGGAAGCAGCCTGGCCGGGAGGGAAGCAGCCTGGCCGGGAGGGAAGCAGCGGCCGGGAGGGAAGCAGCCTGCCCGGGAGGGAAGCAGTGGCCGGGAGGGAAGCAGCCTGGCCGGGAGGGTAGCTGCCTGGCCGGGAGGGAAGCTGCCTGGCCGGGAGGGAAGCAGCCTGGCCAGGAGGGAAGCAGCCTGGCCGGGAGGGAAGCAGCCTGTCCGGGAGGGAAGCAGCCTGGCCGGGAGGGAAGCAGCCTGGCCGGGAGGGAAGCAGCCTGGCCGGGAGGGAAGCAGCCTGGCCGGGAGGGAAGCAGCCTGGCCGGGAGGGAAATTAGGTTTGACTAGTGTGTTTAAACACCCTTATGGTCAGTTTGGGTACATTTACATTTGACATTTTCTCCTCAGTATGAATCAAAATGATACGGTCCAGAGGGTATGTTCTATGATTGTCCAGTGATTTAAATGTAGAGTGGTTTTAGTGGCTCAGTGCTGCCAACTCCAGGGTAGTGGGTTTGATTCCCGCATGGCCTATTGGCCTACTGATTACTTCTGTAAATTGACTGAACTGGACTGGATTTTCTGAGTTGAATAAGTCATTGTGAGCACAGTAACATAAGCCTTCTCCAGGCAATATAGACAGATCATGAACACAGTATCCAGACCAGACAGTACAGCCAATGGCCCTAGGCAGGATAGGATGCTTTGCATTGATCAGACGATAAGACACTGTTTTGTGTAATGTCTAGGGCCCAGAGTTTTTCTGGATTGACCATGTGAAGGAAAAACTCAGGACCCTAGTCATATTCTAGTATGAATGAGACCAACATGACAAGATCCCCTGTATGTCGATCCCACCCACACCAAGAGGTGTAAGAGTTGACACATTTGACAGTTTCCCTATTATACATGCAGCTCTTAAAATGAGCCTGAGCAACAAAAGGGTTCTACCTGGAACCAAAAGGGTTCTACCCGGAACCAAACGGGTACTACATGGAACCAAAAATGGTTCTTCAAAGGGTCCAATGGGGACAGCCGAAGAACCCTTTTAGGTTCTCCTTTTTTTCTAAGAGTGTAGCCAGTGGAGAAGGAGAGAACAGAAAGGTGTGTTTACAGCAGTAGCCGTGGAGAAGGAGAGAACAGAAAGGTCTGTTTACATCAGTAGCCGTGGAGATGAGAGAACAGAAAGGTCTGTTTACAGCAGTAGCCGTGGAGAAGGAGAGAATAGAAAGGTCTGTTTACATCAGTAGCCGTGGAGATGAGAGAACAGAAAGGTCTGTTTACATCAGTAGCCGTGGAGATGAGAGAACAGAAAGGTCTGTTTACAGCAGTAGCCATGGAGAAGGAGAGAACAGAAAGGTCTGTTTACATCAGTAGCCGTGGAGATGAGAGAACAGAAAGGTCTGTTTACAGCAGTAGCCATGGAGAAGGAGAGAACAGAAAGGTCTGTTTACAGCAGTAGCCGTGGAGAAGGAGAGAATAGAAAGGTCTGTTTACATCAGTAGCCGTGGAGATGAGAGAACAGAAAGGTCTGTTTACATCAGTAGCCGTGGAGATGAGAGAACAGAAAGGTCTGTTTACAGCAGTAGCCAAGGAGAAGGAGAGAACAGAAAGGTGTGTTTACAGCAGTAGCCGTGGAGATGAGAGAACAGAAAGGTCTGTTTACAGCAGTAGCCATGGAGAAGGAGAGAACAGAAAGGTGTGTTTACAGCAGTAGCCGTGGAGATGAGAGAACAGAAAGGTCTGTTTACAGCAGTAGCCATGGAGAAGGAGAGAACAGAAAGGTGTGTTTACAGCAGTAGCCGTGGAGATGAGAGAACAGAAAGGTCTGTTTACAGCAGTAGCCATGGAGAAGGAGAGAACAGAAAGGTGTGTTTACAGCAGTAGCCGTGGAGATGAGAGAACAGAAAGGTGTGTTTACATCAGTAGCCGTGGAGAAGGAGAGAACAGAAAGGTGTGTTTACAGCAGTAGCCGTGGAGAAAGACAGAACAGAAAGGTCTGTTTACAGCAGTAGCCGTGGAGAAGGAGAGAACAGGAAGGTCTGTTTACAGCAGTAGCTGTGGAGAAGGAGAGGAGAACACCATAACTCCTCCATCTGCTCTCGTCACAACATAAACAGCCTCTCATTAATCACATTAGGATGGTTTTATCCTCAGTCTTTATTTGTTGCTTCTCTCTCTCCTTTCTCTCCTTTCTCTCCTTTCTCTCTCTCTCTCTCTCTCTCTCTCTCTCTCTCTCTCTCTCTCTCTCTCTCTCTCTCTCTCTCTCTCTCTCTTTCTCTCTCTCTTCTCTCTCCTTTCTCTCTCTCTCTCTCTCTCTCTCTCTCTCTCTCTCTCTCTCTCTCTCTCTCTTCTCTCTCTCCTTTCTCTCTCTCTCTTTCTCTCTTTTTCCATAACTTCTGCAGTGAGATCCTAGAGTGCCAGAATTTGTGTTTTATTCTGGTTTGTTGTAGGCTCAGTAGAACATCTTGTTTCCTCATTACTTTGGAGCTGTTTAGATAAATACTAAACCTTTGGTGTGGATGACTGGATTTACAACATGCATACTATTTTGGTGGTAGTTGGATTTAACATCACCAAATGTGAAATTCAAACCGTGAAACAGTCATTGTGAGTACAGTACCTTCCTCTGTTCTCTACAGCAGCACCTCCTTCTGATTCTTATTCCATGTCCTCACAGCCTGGGGCTCCCGTATCAAATCAGCTCTTTATTCTGACCCATCTAGAATCTAGCCTGGTGTTATCCCCAAATGATGGCCCTGACAACAGTGGCCAAACCCCTCCAGCCCCTCTCCCTGTTTCTGTTTCTGCCAGGGTCTATCATTTGGGGGAATGAATGAGTGGCTGGGTGAGAGGCTTGATTTGACGTTGCCACCCCCCCCGAGTTTTCATTATTTTCATTCTTCTACCGTCTTCCCCATTCAGAAACGAGGGCCGACTCAACCGTTTCCCTCCAGCCGCAAGCTTAGATTCAGTGTTGTTGGCGACAGCCGGAGATATTGGTCTGTCTGTCTGTCGGGGAATGAAATCTGTTTGATGTCATGCGGTCCTCTCAGTGATGTGTGGGGCTTCTCATCTTCACTTAATGTAGATGTTTCATCCCTCCTCCATATCTCCATGATAAGAGAAATTATTTCCCAAGCCCATTTAGTAACACTATAAATGTTTGAACTTGGACAGTCCCCAAATAGTTTTTGCCTAATGCACTAGCCAGCCATTATTAAAATGTGCCATAAAACAGTCTTGTAGGTCCCCCTGGGGCAGTGCAGTCTATAAACAAACATGATTAATTAGTTAAAATAACGTACCTCGTCATGGCATGAAGATTTTACAGGGCATTGTATCGTAGTCCCAAAGCTGTGTGTATTCAAACTGGAAAATGTACCTTCTCTTGAAATCCAGTCTGGATGGATTGTCAGCCGTTAGTTCACATTAAGACATTTGTATAACCAACAGTCCTCGGCTGACAGTCGGTGTAGACTACCTAGGAAATGGAAACATACAACCCCCTTTACCTCGACCGTGGGCGTGAAGCAGAAGTTTGGCGTGGAGAAGGAAGAATGAGAGTAGGAATGAGAGGAAGGGTAGAACGGGCGGCGTTCGTTCTTTTGCCGTGGTGTGATTCATGCTCGGCGGCCTTGTCGGCTTCATCCCGTATTCACGACCTCATGATCTACAGCGACTGTCTGATCCGTCTCCGGTGCCACTCCCCACGTACCCCCCCCCCCCCCCCCCGTCGCTACATTTCAACACTTTATTGTGTTTGGTCCCCGAGGAGTGCCGGGGATCGGGTTTGGAAAGGATAAGGTAGAGGGGGTTGTAAATCATGAGATTCATCCTCACACACACACAAATATACACACACACCTCGACCTTGATACTGAGTAGTACCCTTCCCGTACACACGCGCGCGCGCATTACACACACACAGTCAAGATGGTGTGGGGGTGTATGTTTTCTCTCACCTGAGCTAAGATGGGTATGATGGGTATGATGGGTATGATGGGTATGGAGATAGTGGTGGAACAGCGAAGACGTAGCAGGGAGAAGGGGCCGCGGGGGAGATGGTTGTCAGTGACTGGGAAGAGAATGGGAGCAGGACAAGGAGATGGATTGTCATTGAATCTGGGTCTCACCACAGGCTTCCTCTACATGCATTATGGAGATTGGTTGGTTCTAGTTTCACATACCTGTATAGTGAATGATTAGTTGTTTCTAGTTCCACATACCTGTATAGTGAATGATTGGTTGTTTTGTAGTTCCACATACCTGTATAGTGAATGATTGGTTGTTTCTAGTTCCACATACCTGTATAGTGAATGATTGGTTGTTTCTAGTTCCACATACCTGTATAGTGAATGATTGGTTGGTTCTAGTTCCACATACATGTATAGTGAATGATTGGTTGTTTCTAGTTCCACATACCTGTATAGTGAATGATTGGTTGTTTCTAGTTCCACATACCTGTATAGGGAATGATTGGTTGGTTCTAGTTCCACATACCTGTATAGGGAATGATTGGTTGTTTCTAGTTCCACATACCTGTATAGTGAATGATTGGTTGTTTCTAGTTCCACATACCTGTATAGTGAATGATTGGTTGTTTCTAGTTCCACATACCTGTATAGTGAATGATTGGTTGGTTCTAGTTCCACATACCTGTATAGTGAATGATTGGTTGTTTCTAGTTCCACATACCTGTATAGTGAATGATTGGTTGTTTCTAGTTCCACATACCTGTATAGGGAATTATTGGTTGTTTCTAGTTCTACATACCTGTATAGTGAATGATTGTGTCTGCGGGTTTTCACTCTTCCCTTGTACTTGTTTTATGAATTAAGATCACTGATTAGTAAGGAACTCCCCTCACCTGGTTGTCTAGGTCTTAACTGAAAGGAAAAAACAAAAGCCACAGACAGTCAGCCCTCTGTGGAATGAGTTTGACACCCCTGCCATAGGAGAACCCTTTGAAGAACTCTTTTTGGTTCCAGGTATAACCTTTTGGTTCCAGGTAGAACCCTTTTGGGTTCCATGTAGAACCCTTTATACAAAGGGTTTGACCTGGAACCAAAAAGGGTTTTCCTATGGAGACAGCCGGAGAACCCTTTTGGAAGCCTTTTTTCTAAGAGTGTAGAACCCTCCAACTGATTTCCCAAATCAACCCCTAGCTCCCACTCCCTACTCCCCAGGCACTCCTGCATATCCAAAATGATCTGATAAATTAAAGGAGATCATTGCTTCAACTTGCCTTTTGATTGGCATGTTGGAATTTTCACTATATTACTTTCACCTATCCAATCAATTCAGACCTACAGGAGTGGTATGGGGGGTTGGAACTAGGAGTTGATTCAGACCTACAGGAGTGGTATAGGGGATTGGAACTAGGAGTTGATTCAGACCTACAGGAGTGGTATGGGGGGTTGAAACTAGGGGTTGATTCAGACCTACAGGAGTGGTATAGGGGGTTGGAACTAGGAGTTGATTCAGACCTACAGGAGTGGTATAGGGGATTGGAACTAGGAGTTGATTCAGACCTACAGGAGTGGTATAGGGGGTTGGAACTAGGAGTTGATTCAGACATACAGGAGTGGTATAGGGGATTGGAACTAGGAGTTGATTCAGACCTACAGGAGTGGTATGGGGGGTTGGAACTAGGGGTTGATTCAGACCTACAGGAGTGGTATAGGGGATTGGAACTAGGAGTTGATTCAGACCTACAGGAGTGGTATAGGGGATTGGAACTAGGAGTTGATTCAGACCTACAGGAGTGGTATGGGGGGTTGGAACTAGGGGTTGATTCAGACCTACAGGAGTGGTATAGGGGATTGGAACTAGGGGTTGATTCAGACCTACAGGAGTGGTATAGGGGATTGGAACTAGGAGTTGATTCAGACATACAGGAGTGGTATAGGGGATTGGAACTAGGAGTTGATTCAGACATACAGGAGTGGTATAGGGGGTTGGAACTAGGGGTTGATTCAGACCTACAGGAGTGGTATAGGGGATTGGAACTAGGAGTTGATTCAGACATACAGGAGTGGTATAGGGGGTTGGAACTAGGGGTTGATTCAGACCTACAGGAGTGGTATAGGGGATTGGAACTAGGAGTTGATTCAGACATACAGGACTGGTATAGGGGATTGGAACTAGGAGTTGATTCAGACCTACAGGAGTGGTATGGGGGGTTGGAACTAGGGGTTGATTCAGACCTACAGGAGTGGTATAGGGGGTTGGAACTAGGAGTTGATTCAGACCTACAGGAGTGGTATAGGGGATTGGAACTAGGAGTTGATTCAGACCTACAGGAGTGGTATAGGGGGTTGGAACTAGGAGTTGATTCAGACATACAGGAGTGGTATAGGGGATTGGAACTAGGAGTTGATTCAGACCTACAGGAGTGGTATGGGGGGTTGGAACTAGGGGTTGATTCAGACCTACAGGAGTGGTATAGGGGATTGGAACTAGGAGTTGATTCAGACCTACAGGAGTGGTATAGGGGATTGGAACTAGGAGTTGATTCAGACCTACAGGAGTGGTATGGGGGGTTGGAACTAGGGGTTGATTCAGACCTACAGGAGTAGTATAGGGGATTGGAACTAGGAGTTGATTCAGACCTACAGGAGTGGTATAGGGGATTGGAACTAGGAGTTGATTCAGACATAGAGGAGTGGTATAGGGGGTTGGAACTAGGGGTTGATTCAGACCTACAGGAGTGGTATAGGGGATTGGAACTAGGAGTTGATTCAGACCTACAGGAGTGGTATAGGGGATTGGAACTAGGAGTTGATTCAGACATACAGGAGTGGTATAGGGGGTTGGAACTAGGGGTTGATTCAGACCTACAGGAGTGGTATAGGGGATTGGAACTAGGGGTTGATTCAGACCTACAGGAGTGGTATAGGGGATTGGAACTAGGAGTTGATTCAGACATACAGGAGTGGTATAGGGGGTTGGAACTAGGGGTTGATTCAGACCTACAGGAGTGGTATAGGGGGTTGGAACTAGGAGTTGATTCAGACCTACAGGAGTGGTATAGGGGGTTGGAACTAGGGGTTGATTCAGACCTACAGGAGTGGTATAGGGGGTTGGAACTAGGGGTTGATTCAGACCTACAGGAGTGGTATAGGGGGTTGGAACTAGGGGTTGATTCAGACCTACAGGAGTGGTATAGGGGGTTGGAACTAGGGGTTGATTCAGACCTACAGGAGTGGTATAGGGGGTTGGAACTAGGGGTTGATTCAGACCTACAGGAGTGGTATAGGGGTTTGGAACTAGGAGTTGATTCAGACCTACAGGAGTGGTATAGGGGGTTGGAACTAGGGGTTGATTCAGACCTACAGGAGTGGTATAGGGGGTTGGAACTAGGAGTTGATTCAGACCTACAGAAGTGGTATGGGGGTTGGAACTAGGAGTTGATTCAGACCTACAGGAGAGGAATGGGGGGTTGGAACTAGGGGTTGATTCAGACCTACAGGAGTGGTATAGGGGGTTGGAACTAGGAGTTGATTCAGACCTACAGGAGAGGTATGGAGGGTTGGAACTAGGGGTTGATTCAGACCTACGGGAGTGGTATAGGGGGTTGGAACTAGGAGTTGATTCAGACATACAGGAGTGGTATAGGGGGTTGGAACTAGGAGTTGATTCAGACCTACAGGAGTGGTATAGGGGGTTGGAACTAGGAGTTGATTCAGACATACAGGAGTGGTATAGGGGGTTGGAACTAGGGGTTGATTCAGACCTACAGGAGTGGTATAGGGGGTTGGAACTAGGGGTTGATTCAGACCTACAGGAGTGGTATAGGGGGTTGGAACTAGGGGTTGATTCAGACCTACAGGAGTGGTATAGGGGGTTGGAACTAGGGGTTGATTCAGACCTACAGGAGTGGTATAGGGGGTTGGAACTAGGGGTTGATTCAGACCTACAGGAGTGGTATGGGGGGTTGGAACTAGGAGGTTGATCTGGAACACAGCATCCCAGAGAGGAGCATGTGGAGCCATACAGAGACTGCTTTAATGGCAAAATCTGACTGTTCTGTCAGCTGGACCAAATAAATCACCCATCTATAGGTATGTGAGAAGGACGGACATTTCTGGAGACAGTTGTGGAATAATGGCTATTGTCCCACAGACATTGAACAAGTTATTGAACACGATTGTGTTTTTTCAGCGCAGTGGGCAGTCAAAAAAGCAGTGGGAAAAAATCTCAACGTCTCAAATCGATTTTTAACATCTTGTCACATGTTAAGGCACATCTTCCTTTACAGTACCTCGTTTCTAACAAGCAAAGTTAGGCCCAAAGTCAACCTGCCTGTAAACAAAGACCCAAAGTCAACCTTGCCTGTAACTTTATCACTAAAAACAATGATGTATAGTTGAATCTCTCAAAGCTAATGATTTTCCGCCAGCCAAGCTGCCGACGGGCAGAAATCATAACTGCCCTTGTCACTTTGTGACAACTGATGATGTAAAAAGGCCTTTGTAAAATACATTTGATTGATTTGATTGATAAAAGACGACATACTGAAAAAACAAGAACATTTTACAAAATAATAGGCTTGCCCGAAGGATAAGCAGTAACCCCCAAAATCCCCCCTTAATTCCCCACCTCCAACACCCCCCAGCTTCCCCCTCTCAGCTGTTCTTGGAGTAATAGACAGAGCGGGGACGTCTCTCTGGGCCGCAGAGCAGAGGAGCACAATCCTCTCTTGGGGAAGAATAAAGATAAAAGAGCTGTGCTATTTCAGCAGGACTGGCCAATTAGGCTCCGGGAAGAGGAGGGCAGCCACGTGTGTCCATCCAGACCCACTGCTCCTAGCTCCAGCTCCATCCAGGGAGGGAGAGGGGAGAGGACGATGGGATGAGATGAGAGACCAGATGGAAAGAGCTGGTTCAAGGAGGGGGCTTGCTCTGCTGAACCCCACAGTTATAGGCGATATGCTGAGACATTGGTTTAGTTCCATTTAGAAAACTAGGGAAGTGTTCGCTTTGTCTGGGGGTTAGACCAGAATATTATCTATATAGCTTATAGCATAACGTTGACTTAGTATGTATAATTTCAAATCCAGCTGGGAGGATTTAGTTATGATATCATGTAGCATTATTACTGTTTAATACAATTATAGGAGAATATTCTCGAAATGTGGTTGTGGGTGGACTTGTGTTTTCAAAAGTCTCTTTAATAAGCCATGTACTGCATCACCTTTTAATGTTATCGTAACAACCGCTTGGTGTGATGTTTACTAATGGCGGTGGGAGAGCACACTGAGGCGGTATGATTTTAGGATTACCACTAATTCCCCTCATTTTCATCTATCAGTGAACCGAACAACATTGAACCTTTGGAAAAACTCTCATTAAAATTGAAAACCTTGAAATCCCACAAAAATGCATTGCATCTCAGGGTGCTTCAAAGCCACCCAGATCATCTCATCATCGCTCCATCAATCATTTTAATACCTGCTAAAACAAAACCCGGATTAGGCCTCCTCCATTCAGTTAAAACGACAACTAACGCTGAGTCATCCTCCACCATAGAGAGGTTGTGAAACATTAATTGCATTATCCCTTTTGTGTTTAATCCCCATGCATCCTGGACCGACTCTAAAAGATTCCCAGATAAGGGACTGGACTAGAATGGAAGGGACAACCATAGAACAGAATGGTAGAGAGACTATTCCAGCAGACTCCATTCAGGGTAGTCATGGTAGACTAAAGGGCATTAAAAATAACTTTATCACTGAAGATGGATGCCGTAGCCCCACTCTAAGGTAGGATAGTAGAGCTACTGATGCCATTCATGGTAGAGTAAATGGCCATAAACCCATCTTTATTACTCAACATGGATACTCTTCTTCAGCCGGTCCACTCTTTAAGTGATGGCTATGGCCCTTAATGGAAACAGTGGTGGTGGGTGGGGTTGAATGCTAAACGGCCTCATTCCCTGTACGGATCATAGCTTAGAGCCTTATTATGCCCTCAGTCAATCCTTCCCTCCCAGAGAGGTAATTATCTCGGGGCGATGTCATCTTCGCTGTGTTTGATACTCCTCTGGGAGCATTGACCCCTGACCTCTGTTTCTGCATCAGCTGTTTTAAACGACTTAATGCGTCCGTCGCCCCGTTGTCGGCCGAGACAGATTACCGCGGCAACCAGAGCCATGCATCACGGCTGCTTCCCCACACCAAGGCCCCTGCCACGACAGAGGCGAAGGGGAAATCGCTGCAGAGGGTAATTGAATACGGTTCATACAACATTAGTTTTAACTGTTGGTCATTTGCTGAGTGCAGTGTTTTTTCTTCTCTTTATTAAGACTGCTGCCGTTTTTCGCGCCTCCCCTACCCGCTTTGTTTACGTCTGCCTACCGAGTGGCTCCTCGGCCTCCTGCCATATAATGAGCCCCTAATCTAGATCTGCAGGGGGATAGTGATGCTTTCTGAACATTGTTATTGTTTTCTCTAAGGATATTTCCATGCAGGCTGTTTCCAGCTAAAGCCATTTAGCGTGGCGCCGCCGCTAACTGTCATGGCTCTCTGAGTTAGTTCGGAATGGGAGAATTGAGTGTCTGTGTGTACGGAGCTGGAGACTGAGACCGCTGGTGGGCAAAATGATGAGGCAGGCTTTCACTGAGACGGGATCAGGTTGGCATCGGGTGGCATCAACGGCTGGCATCAGGTTGGCATCGGGTTGGGCATCAATGAGAGGGTTTATTGTTGCTCCCGTCTAAATGTTTCCCTGTACAGTGACAGGCTCTATACTTTATTGAAACATCACACTGGAGGCTGTTGAAAGTTAAGGCATTTGGCAGAGAACGGTTGTTCACCTTCTATCAGCAGGTCAGTGACAATGTTCAAGGCTCATACAGGCCCAAAATTGCTTTTGGGAGCGAACCAAACCAACAAACAAGTTTTGTTGGGGATCAGATATGAGCAGTTTGTTCATCCATCAACCCATCTGAAGAAGAAGCTTCCACAGACAGAGAGAGACCAGAGAGAGAAACATAGTTGATTAATGGCATCTTTTATCTGGATGTAATCATCCGTCGGGCGACAAAAGCGTTCACAAAAGACCCCAATTTCAGACCTCGCTCTGTTGTCTGTTCACCTGTCTGCATTGCTTGGCAAGAAAGAAAGACAGAAAGAAAGAAAGAAAGACAGAAAGAAAGAAAGAAAGAAAGAAAGACAGAGAGAGAGAGACAGAGAGAGAGAGACAGAGATAAAGACAGAAATAGAGAAAGAAAGTGGATAAAAAAGGAAGTGAGCCATTGAGCGAATAAAGTACCCAAGTGCAGAGACTTCAAGAGGTTTCGTCTGAGCGGTTAAGCTCTCAATATGAACAGTCTAGACGCCACAAACCAAGGGCTTTATCAAAGGGTACAAGGTAAGATTTTACTTGGCCTTCTGTAAACGCAAGGGGACAGTTTAATCTTCCTGTGTTCTGAAAAGAGCGGCCGGCTGACCGACTGGCGCCCCCGCATCCAGGCCCCTACCCATAAACCCTGTTCTCAAATCCATGCGGGCCAGCCACGTCGGATGGGCCAACCGACACCCTCCCTCTGACATTGCCGGACACTCAAATGGTGATGCGTTGTGCACACAATGGTATTATGGTTATGGCGTCGTATTATCACTGGCCCATTAATTATGGATAACCCTGTCATAGCATTCCCTGGAAAGAACACACCAGTGTTTTGCAGAAAGACGGGAATAAAATATTTATTACTCTCACTCTCCTAAAGCCCCACTGGTGTTCTGCCTGGATACACCCACCTCACTGTCTCTCCTCCATACCACTAAGTTACCCAGGTGAAAAGTAGGCCAAGGAAGGAAGGAAGGAAGGAAGGAAGGAAGGAAGGAAGGAAGGAAGGAAGGAGAAAAAAATCATATTACCTCAATTACCTTGACTAAACTGTGCCCCCACACATTGACTCTGTACCAGTACCCCATGTATATAGCCTCACTACTGTTATTTTACTGCTGCTCTTTAATGATTTTTTAATAAATAAATGTTTTACTTAACACATATTTTTCTTAAAACTGCATTGTTGGTTAAGGACTTGTAAGTAAGCATTTCACTGTAAGGTCTACACCTGTTGTATTCGGCACATGTGACAAATAACATATGATTTGATTTACAGTAAAAAAGAGAAGGTGAGTCAAGCCCTAAATAGGGGCGAGAGAGGGAGCCATTGTGGAAGGCCTAGGAACCAATTATGGGCAAGCGCCTCGACTCTCGTCCCCCCGGGGACCACTCCAGGCCGGGCCGAGGGAAGCTTAGAATTATTTCCTGACCCAGTATTTACGGCTGTTGTTTAGGAGAGACGACGGAACGGGAGGGGGGAGACAGAGTGAGGGTTTTTATATGTGTCATATAGCCCAGTCCCCCTATTATCAGCTGCAGTCTAAAGACTTCAGCCGTTGGGTAAGGCACGGGACACACTGTACCCTTCTCCCTCCGCCATATTAACTCGATGAAGGTGTTTATGGGTGTTGTAAACACAGCCCTTTATAACGTATCTCTCTCTCTCTGTGTGTGTGTGTGTGTGTGTGTGTGTGTCAGTGTGTGTCCCTTATATCATCGGTGCAGTAGCCTTTGCCTCAAGTGCCGGCTGTGAATTGGACATGCCAAGTTGCAAGCGTCCTTGTGGTTGATATCAAATGGACTCCCTCTGCGACGTGAGTGGTGGCTGCCATATCGCCTGGCGCAATGAGGAACCTTGACTTTTGTTTTATTTTCTATTTTTAGCTTCCACTCCACCTCCCTAGCCGCCCCCTCTTCTTGGTGCACAATGTACTCTATCTGCACATCCAGCATGGTGAATGGCTACCGGGACGGGTTTCTCTTCCTCCCACTGACTGAAAGCTTATCTTTTGGTGGCAACCTGTATAGGTTTGCATTGTCGCCGCCGTGCCACTCAGAACACTGCGATCGCTCATTAATATTTATGAGGCCTTAACGTTGCGCTAACATTACGGTGGCGTTTCAGAGACACGGTGGAGGTGTCTCTGGGAGAGGGTTTATAATGTCGCGCTTCAGCGCCTTATCGCCAGGACGATTGTGTTTGCTGTGAGTGTGTGTGCCCGGGTGTTTGTTCTGTGTGTGTTTGTATGTGTGTGTACACAAGCGGAACCCCATTCTCTTCTCTTGAAAGAAATACAGACAGAATGTCAGTCTGAAGTGGTTTAGAACGTAGAGAGAGAGAGAGCGAGAGAGAGAGAGAGAAGCTTTGGCCCATGCAAGGCCAAGCTATCCTCCTGGTGGAACGCTAAGATGAGAGGTTATGATAACACCTGTGGAGAAGGCCTAGGAAAAGGCTGAGGCGACTGATTAACATGGTCAGAAGCCCCATTAAGGACGCATGTTTCAGCCCACGGTGCCTGTGCTGGAAGGCTGGATGATCGTCTAAACTAACAGTACGTATAAACCGGCTCCTTCTACTGGGGAAGTGATTGAGATCAGGCATAGACAGTTAGAGAAAAAGGGAGTGTTTTGATCACAGTAATGGTTAGACTTTTTGGTCTGTGGTTTTGGAGATTAAATGGGCATTTGTTCAAAGAAAATGGCTGCAATATGAACCAATCCCTTGGAAAGGAATTGTAATGGTAGCACATCTTCATATTCCAGTCTTGAATGCCCAGAAAAGGATGGTTATCCTGATGAACTCTTTCCTTAGTCTCCAGCTGCTGTGGGTTTGATACCATTCTGCACCTTCTTTCTTCAGCTGTTGACGATGAGTTTTGAACTGGTCGCCATGGCAATGGCTGTCATGTTCTCTCAGCTTTTTGACATTGACTGACTGTATTTGAGCGAATTCAGATGAAAGTGGATTAACCGAACGGGGCTGTCATACGAGGGGCATGACTCTTGTCGCCTTCGCTGTCCCTGACACTCACATTTATTCACACACATTATTTTACCTTTTGATTTGTTTTGTCTTGATACATTGATTGTACTTCCAAAAGGGCTAGTTAGTTGTTTGTTTTCTAGACGCCGTGCGACAAAAGTAATCCAGACAATGGCTTATTTCAAACTGTCAAAATCAAAGATGCTGCGTTTTCAGATTCACAGCTTCACAAGCGACGGTTTACCTGATCCATAAAGCGGTTTTATAGCTGGACTACCAGTCAATAGTCAGTAAAGTGCAGTTGGTACAGCTTAAAAGCCATTTAAGGCAGCTCGTTCTCAATGACTCTATGGATCCCAGGAGGATTGCAGTAAGCACCAAGCATCTATCTATTCGGGCCGTAGCGTTTTGAAAAACCAAAACTGCGTTTAGATATTTAACAGGTGTGATGTTAGCGGTGACTAACCCAAATGCAAGTCCGCCGGCCTCCTAAAATCCAACACAATCTCGCACTCAATTAGTGCAAATATGTACAAAAAGTATTTAAGCAGATTTTGTGCGTTTTTGTGTGGCATAATTCGTGTGAAAAGACAAAAAAAATTGTGCGACTTAATTCATAGGAAAATACATATTTTTGGGCAACTTCATTCATAGGAAAATAAATGTTTTGGGGGCAAACTTCAGAATAATCTTTTGAAAGTTATTAGAGCAATGCATGATGGGCAATGGTGTTCTACACTGCCTTTTTTTTGTGTCCCACATTTATTTATATAAAAAAACGAACGTGTTAACAACCTAATATTGTTAATCAACCAGGTTGTCACCGAAATACTTATAATATAATAGTAGCCTTTTTTTTAAAATTAATGCCAATACTGTTTTTTCTATGCTTGTTTTTGCTTACTACTTTGGGAGACTGGTGCACTTGTAGTCAGACAGGCCCTTTTTTCATGTAGGCAACAGTAGGCCTTCACGATTTTCTTCATTTCATATTTCATGGAGCCTACATTACACAATTTCTTTCATAATGCATTTTATACAAGGCTATGTCGAATTTCATGAGGGTTGCCAGATTGGAGAAAAAATACAGATTTTAGAAATAAAAAAATTATATCGATGAAGGTATTTGATTGGGGAATGGGGATACATTTTTATGATGGGAAATTATAATACACACAATAACACACACACACGCACACAAACACTCACTTTATTTGTACTCATGTTATAGCCAACTCTTGACTTTTGTATGAATTCTTTTTAATAAAATATCTGTATCTAGTTGTCATGTGTTCATTATCTTTAACTGGTTAAATGTTTGTAGTTTGCATGTTTCAGTAATGATTAACATGGTTAAATTGTCATAAATCTCTGCTTGATTTAGCTTTTGGTATATTTGGCATTTTTATACATATTCTGTATTTCCACTGAAGAAAGCAATAATGAATCAACACACTACTGTAAATATGGACACTACCTGTTATATAATGGAAATTACTCTCCGTAAATAAATGGTGAGAAATGCTCAGTCTGAAGCATTTCGGCTATGGATTTCACAGCCCTATAATAATGATACAAGTTCTATCACCTTAAAAAGGGTTTATTTACAACCTCTGGGGTATAACATGTTGGGCAAAATGGTACAGGAGAGTCTGACATATAACCCCTAACTTGGGTTCAGTCTCTGCCAATGGGAACCAAGAGGGGACTAGCTTCATCCTTCATGACTGGGAAAGGCCTCGATTCTAGGCCGTAGAAAATCCTACATCCATCTCATTAGATCAGAAGAGGATGGATCAACAGTGATTCATATTACTGGTTTGCATCCTAAATAAAGGATAGTTGTGTTTTGCTGCATAACACACTTACATTATCTGTCTACCCATATGATGTGGATCATTGTCAGGTTATTTGATATATAAGATTCACTAACAAAAGAACACCCTGGTTGTAATAACACTTTAAACAGGTAGTTTGTAAATGTGTAGAATGTATTTGTTTTGGGTGCACACTGGTAAGTTAAATTATGTACCCAGCGGATTTTCTTCTGAATAACTGGTCAGGCCATAGCACTTTCCATTCAGCTTCAGGCAACTTTGATGTAAGGCTTGATCACACCTGTAGTTACTAAGTGTAAGCCAACATAATTCATTATTTTATATTAACCTGTTTAACTGCATTGATATGGCTTTATTGATCATAGTCCAGACTTGTTAGAGTTGCAAATACCATGCAGTTGCACCAGGGGAATTTAAACCAAACACATTTTTTTGCAGGTCTTCTGTTTCTGTTTTCCAACGAATTAAGTGTAATTATTATGTTTTTCACACTAATTAAGCTACACAAAAATGCACAAAATCTGCTGAAATACTTTTTGTACATATTTGCATGAATTGAGTGTTGTAAAATCAGATGATCAAATACGGAATCGCTATCCAAATAGTTATACTCTGTGCTCTTGTTTGACGAAATAGTGTGTAGTGTCTAGGACGTATTCAGACTTGTTTAAGAGTCCTAACGTGTTCCTAACAGTTAGTCCTAAAAATGGAACGATTAGGAAGACACCCTTAGCCAGCTGACCTAAAGGCTGGGATTGATTCCCATGCCAAGTGGCTAGGGGAGCTATCCCCATTACACTGCCTACCACAGTGTGAGAGCCAGAAGGACTCAATGGCCTCATGTCTGCAGAGCTCAGGCCCAGCCTCAGTCAGTCAGACAGGGGTTTATCCATAGGGCTGTGTGTTTGTGTGTGTGTCTGCCTGCGTACAAGTGTGTGGCTCTCTGTATTTGTTCCCTCTGTGTGTGTGTGTGTGTGTGTGTCTCCCTGTATGTGTGTGGGTGCCCTTACACCACCTCTGCTGCCGTGTCCTAAAACAACGCCAAATAAATGCCCCAACATGGAGGTCCAGCCCTAAATGCCAAGCCCTGCCCGGCGCCACCCGGCACAAGCAGATGGGATACCACTATGTGTTTGGGCTGCTGGCACCCCTCCCTGCTCCGGGAAGACCCACCGCTCAGTCACGACTTAGGACTGATGAAGAGTGCTACACTCATGACAATGCCAGTGAGTGCCCTATGGAGAAGTGTTGCTTTAGAGCAGTGTTGGTGGTTTGTTTGTTTGTGTGTGTGTGTGTGTGGGGGTGGGGGGTGGGATGGTGGTTTTATCTTAGGGGAATTGGTGATAGGTGTGCTTCAGTGTCGTGGTTGGTTGTGTGTCATGGGACTGCCTACTGATTTTAGTATGAGCTTTATGCATCTCTCTCTCTCACACACACAAGCACATACACTCACATACGCATACACTCACATACGCATACACTCACATACGCATACACTCACATACACATGCTTTAGATGTGAAGTATAAATATTTGTAATAATCCTCCCAGGTAGAGATGCTTTGGAGGGCGTCTCCTCTCCTCTTCCTCTCCCCTCCTCTCCTCTTCCTCTCCCCTCCTCTCCTCTCCTCTCCTCTCATCCTCGCCTTCATTTTCCACTGCATTTTTATTCTCTCAGAATCTCTTTTTCTTTCAGCGTTTTTAAAACTAGAGCACGGAGTGGTGTAAGTAAAAAAAAAAAAAAAAAAAAAAAACTCCACCGCATCGTTTGCTCTGTAGCTCGCTAGCTGGAGCCCACTCCTCGGCTGAATAATGAATGTCTGCTGTGTCATGATCCGTGTCAACCTCAAAGAGAGCGGCCTTTCAGAGCTGCCCCCCCGTTTGTTGGTTTAAAACGTCACATAACATTATCAACCTGAGTGATTCCTCTGGAGCAGAATTCTGAATCTGATCTGTCCCCAATGTGGAGATCTTACACACACACACACACAGCTAGCGAACTGTCCCTGGCAAACTGTCCCTGATGCGGCTGTCGTTTCACGGTTATGTGTCTTTCACTAGTTCATGCCGAACAGCTCGAGAAAAAAATGATAATATATATTTCCTCCTTCTCATCCTTCTCATCCTTCTCTCCTTGAGATATGTCGTTCTGCCTCTAGATCTTCTTCGCTGCTTATGGTTATGAGATATGGTTATGCAACAGATATGGTTATGCAACAGATGGTTATGCAGTGAACCAGTGTTGTTAGTGACAGCGAGAGTAGCTTTCATGTCATCCTCTGCTCCAAGCTGCGTATGACACACACACACACACAGCCCCCGTACCCCATACCGCACACTCCCCACCCCACTCACACACACAGCCCCCGTACCCCATACCAGACACTCCCCACCCCACTCACACACACAGCCCCCGTACCCCATACCGGACACTCCCCACCCCACTCACACACACAGCCCCCGTACCCCATACCGGACACTCCCCACCCCACTCACACACACAGCCCCCGTACCCCATACCGGACACTCCCCACCCCACTCACACACAACTGCTGTATGTTACAACCGACCGTGCTGAGGATATTTGTTGCGCAACACTTAATATAAGGTACAGTGAGACGTATTGACCTCGAATGTCTCTCTGCTATAGTTACCTATAGACCTGGTGCCCAGTCTGCAGAATGAACAGACAGACACACCATGCAAGAATCACAATAGCAGGAGAGTGGAGATTCATCCTCAAGCTAGAGCAGCCGTAGTGTTGTGTAACATCTGCCCAAACATTGCTCCGTCCCAAATGGCACCCACTTGCCTACAGTGGGGAAAAAAAGTATTTAGTCAGCGACCAATTGTGCAAGTTCTGCCACTTAAAAAGATGAGAGAGGCCTGTAATTTTCATCATAGGTACACGTCAACTATGACAGACAAAATGAGGAAAAAAAATCCAGAAAATCACATTGTAGGATTTTTAATGAATTTATTTGCAAATTATGGTGGAAAATAAGTATTTGGTCAATAACAAAAGTTTCTCAATACTTTGTTATATACCCTTTGTTGGCAATGACACAGGTCAAACGTTTTCTGTAAGTCTTCACAAGGTTTTCACATACTGTTGCTGGTATTTTGGCCCATTCCTCCATGCAGATCTCCTCTAGAGCAGTGATGTTTTGGGGCTGTCGCTGGGCAACACGGACGTTCAACTCCCTCCAAAGATTTTCTATGGGGTGGAGATCTGGAGACTGGCTAGGCCACTCCAGGACCTTGAAATGCTTCTTACGAAGCCACTCCTTCGTTGCCCGGACGGTGTGTTTGGGATCATTGTCATGCTGAAAGACCCAGCCACGTTTCATCTTCAATGCCCTTGCTGATGGAAGGAGGTTTTCACTCAAAATCTCACGATACATGGCCCCATTCATTCTTTCCTTTACACGGATCAGTCGTCCTGGTCCCTTTGCAGAAAAACATCGCCAAAGCATGATGTTTCCACCCCCATGCTTCACAGTAGGTATGGTGTTCTTTGGATGCAACTCAGCATTCTTTGTCCTCCAAACACGACGAGTTCAGTTTTTACCAAAAAGTAATATTTTGGTTTCATCTGACCATATGACATTCTCCCAATCCTCTTCTGGATCATCCAAATGCACTCTAGCAAACTTCAGATGGGCCTGGACATGTACTGGCTTAAGCAGGGGGACACGTCTTGCACTGCAGGATTTGAGTCCCTGGCGGCGTAGTGTGTTACTGATGGTAGGCTTTGTTACTTTGGTCCCAGCTCTCTGCAGGTCATTCACTAGGTCCCCCCGTGTGGTTCTGGGATTTTTGCTC
>NW_028165818.1:92500-133493 GCF_964263955.1 Coregonus lavaretus
AACTCGGCAGCTAACACAGGCAACGAGCTAATCCATTGTGATTGAATTATAATGTCAATACTAGCTACAGATGTTAGCTAGCTTGGAGGAAGTATTTAGTGTTGTGTGCATTGCATCTGTGCACTTAGCTAGCTACCATCCCATAGCCTACATTGCATATGAAGTGTGACTGTCTCATCTGTGAATGTACTGAGAATATGCCCTTTTTTTTGGGGGGGGGGGGGAGCGGGGCTCCCCTACATGGGGGTTCGTGCTCTCTGATTGGCTCAATGTCAAGTTGTTGGCCACTGATGAGCATTGCGATTCTACAAGTAGAATTGGTAGGTTCGTCGCTACCGGGTCGGTATGCAGCAGGTACCGCTTTTGTTCTAGCAAGAGAAGGAACGGCCTCCCACTGTGATACTATAAGTACCTATCGGCAGTCTCTCTCTCTCCTCTATCTTCTCTCCTCTCTCTCGCCAGCAAGCCAGTTCTTATTCTTAGGACTCAATCTTCCTGTGGCGTTTGGGTCAGCCACAGATCACTGTTCTTCTCCTCTCGTCTGGTCAACCTTGAGCTGTAAAATGAACATGGTGTGCCCTTTACGGAACAAGCCATCCTTAACAGTACAGTGTTGTGCTAGTCCAGACTGCAGTCCAAGGTACTGGGTGTATCTGGGTGTATCTCAGTATCCCAGACAGTCTAGTTGTTTAGGACTTGAGGCTGAGACAAGATCAAGGGTGAAGACTGTCAGAACCTTATCTTTTCAGTACAGATCCATTCTGTTCCTCCTTTTCTCTCCCTGTGCCCCTGGCCTTGGCTTGTCCATTACAGGGTGATGATATGACACATGATTTCCTAGATTCATGGGTGGTCTGCCAGAGGGGGTGGAGGGTGTGTGTGTGTTTGTGTGGCGGAGTAATGCAGTGGTTGAAGGGAAAACATCTATTTAGCCGCGGTTGTCAGCCTCCACCACGAGCAGGTCATGTCAGTGGGGCGCCACACACACCCACACAAACACACGCACAGTAGATACATCAGCGTGACAGCGGGCCATGACATATGTGACCGCAGGGAGCTCGTTTCCATAAGAGGAAGTGATGTGGCCGAGCGGAGGGAGGTCTCCTCCATTTGCCTTGGAGCGATTGATATGTCGCCCCGCTGTCGCTTTTACTTTAGGGCAGGTTAGAGCATTAATCTGATATACTTACAGTAATGAAACGTCAGGTTCCATCGTGTTCCGCTGCCTCGCTGCCTAGCAACCGCGACACATTACCTAGTTCCGTCTGACAAATGAGCTTAGATTTCTCTAATTGATGAGAAAACATTCAGTGAGTGGAGATATTATATTACTGTTGCTGGGGAGTGAATGGACATTGCTGTATTGTTCAGTGTGCAGGGTGTTTATGGTAAAGGGTTTGAAGAGGGGTGATTAGCCGTTAGCATGTAGTCTGTAGTGTTACTAGTCAGTGGAGGCTGGTGGGAGGAGCTATAGGAGGACGGGCTCATTTTAATGTCCGGAATGGAATTAATGGAACCAGAGTTTCCATATGTTTGATGTGTTTGATACCATTCCATTGATTCCATTCCAGCCATTACAATGAGCCCTCCAATCGCTCCTCCCACCAGCTTCCTCTAATACTAGTGTTTATGTATTGTTTGTGTCGGTTACGAGTGAACCATGTTCGTTTGAGAGTAACCTTGCGATCTTGTGTTCGCTCCCCAAGCTTATGACTAGGCTGTAGTTCATAGCATTAACACAGTCTTTTAGCACACAGGAGACCCCAGCTGAACCATTTAGTCACATTTGTTGTGTCATCGTTCGGTGACATAACTTACTAGCTACCCACTGTGTTTGCAGCCAACAGAGAAACCGACAGCTGAAGTCTCCAACTGGCCGATCAAAATACATCAACAGTTATCTGTGTGATCAGTGTGGACTGCTGTCACCAGCTGTCACCAACTCAGACATTCCACTCCCTGGACTCCTCTCCAAAAAACGGGTGACTCTTAGTAGCTTATTTACTGGCCCTGTTCCCCCCCCCCCCCCCCCCCCCTGTCTAATGATTTAATTTTGGCCGGGCTTTGACAGGTGGAATTCCTCAGACAGTCGCCTGGTCTCTCTCTCAGCGAGCTCCGCCGGTCATTGAAGTGAAGTGCCAGTTAGAATGACAAGCAGGCAGGCGGACCGGGGACGAGACAGGTGTAGAGAAGGATGTGGAGTAGAGACCCTTCACCCAGGAGTCATCCATCAACACCAGGCCACCGGGCGGATCGGTCATTGTTCTACCCAGGAACGGGGGGCTTGTGTGGGGATGTGGTGAGCGAAGTGCTGTGTTTCTCAGGTGCTCTGGTTCTCCGTCCTCCTCATCCGGCCATCATGTACAAGTGTACCATTGCAAAGGACGGAACGCTGCATGGTTAGCGAGTACTGCTTCCTCCTGATTCGGCTCATACCAAAGCTCGAACCCAGGACCTCTGCCTCGCAAACACATGACCGCTCTCCTGAAGCGTCGTACCCAATCGCGCCGCTGAAAGATAGCGATTCGCCAGCACAAGTGGAGACCCTTCAGGACTGAGTTTACACAGATCCCCATCAGCTACACCTTGCCCAGGAAGGGAAACCTTTGGGGGGTATGTCAGCTAACTAAGACCACGGTATCCCTGGTTCTACGTCCTCCCAATGGAAACCTACTGGAGCTTTGTCAATAGACAATAGTTCCCTGATGGAGACATAATGTCGAACCAGTGTTGTATAATTACACGGAACAAAAATATAAATGCAACATACAACAATTTCAACGATTTTGCTGAGTTACAGTTCATATAT
Source organism: Coregonus lavaretus (assembly GCF_964263955.1). Lineage (NCBI taxonomy): Eukaryota > Metazoa > Chordata > Actinopteri > Salmoniformes > Salmonidae > Coregonus > Coregonus lavaretus. Next base: position 95,310 of record NW_028165818.1, read on the forward strand.
AGAAATCAGTCAATTAAAATAAATTGATTAGGCCCTAATCTATGGATTTCAGATGACTCCATAAAGTACGATCTTTGTCCCCATGTGCAGTTGGAAACCGTAGTCTGGCTTTTTTATGGCGGTTTTGGAGCAGTGGCTTCTTCCTTGCTGAGCGGCCTTTCAGGTTATGTTGATATAGGACTCGTTTTACTGTGGATATAGATACTTTTGTACATGTTTCCTCCAGCATCTTCACAAGGTCCTTCGCTGTTGTTCTGGGATTGATTTGCACTTTTCACACTAAAGTACGTTCATCTCTAGGAGACAGAACGCGTCTCCTTCCTGAGTGGTATGACGGCTGCGTGGTTCCATGGTGTTTATACTTGCGTACTATTGTTTGTACAGATGAACGTGGTACCTTCAGCCGTTTTGGAAATTGCTCCCAAAGATGAACCATTTTTTCTGAGGTCTTGGCTGATTTCTTTTGATTTTCCCATGATGTCAAGCAAAGAGGCACTGAGTTTGAAGGTAGGCCTTGAAATACATCCACAGGTACACCTCCAATTGACTCAAATGATGTCAATTAGCCTATCAGAAGCTTCTAAAGCCATGACATCATTTTCTGGAATTTTCCAAGCTGTTTAAAGGCACAGTCAACATAGTGTATGTAAACTTCTGACCCACTGGAATTGTGATACAGTGAATTATAAGTGAAATAATCTGTCTGTAAACAATTGTTGGAATAATTACTTGTGTCATGCACAAAGTAGATGTCCTAACCGACTTGCTAAAACTATAGTTTGTTAACAAAAAATGTGTGGAGTGGATGAAAAACGAGTTTTAATGACTCCAACCTAAGTGTATGTAAACTTCCGACTTCAACTGTATGTTGTGGTGAGGTGAAGGCTGTGTTCTGTGTGTGTGTGTGTGTTTGTGTGTGTTTGTGTGTGTTTGTGTGTGCACATGCATGGGTCTGTGTATTGAGAGTTTGTGTGCACACGTGCGTCTCTGTGTGTGTACATTTCTCCCAGAGGTAGACTGTGGAGAGGGAGGAAGGCTGAGGCTCTCAAGACAGGGGAGGAAACCGACGGCATTTTGAGATGTAAACAAACACCCTCTGTGTCTTAATTGGAGTGAGTTTCCAATGATGTTCTTGGCTAGGGAGCCCTGGCTCTCCACTGTGGCGGCTTATGCTAAAAGGCCATGCCTTCACGGGTAATATCCTTCTCTGAAATCCCATTAGAATACATTCATTTTGACAAGGCTTCTGAGTTTTTCAGGTTATATAATAATACAATTGTAATTTGGTGGGTGGTTATTTTTGTCCTATCTCACATGTACAAGTGTGTATTAATACACATGCGTAAATTCATTTTTCCTTAGACACCCTGGGAGAGTGAGGTCATGGTCACAATTAGGGTTAAGTGCCTCGCTCAAGGGTACATCAACAGATCTTTCACCTTGTCGGCTGAGGGATTCGAACTAGTGACCTTTCATTTACTGGCCTAATGCTCTAACCACTAGGCTACCTGTCACCCTTTGTACACATTCAGGCCACTTGGTGAGGAAACTCTGGGCATTCATCACGGTGAGCTATTTGCACACAATTCTAGAGCTTTTGTAAGATTGAGAAACCATATACAAACATAAGGAATTCTCTTGACCTTCTCTCTACAGCAGCTTTGAAATAACATGGAATCATATTGTATGTCTTCATCCTCAGTCTCCTGTCATTGCTTTATGAAATGATGATTGGATACAGGGTGGTTTTTCACGGCAAAATACCACTATTGTGTCTCGTATAGGCAAATAGAGGGCCTATTTTCTTTTTTCTCTGTATAGTTTACGTAGTCTTTTGGATGATGAAAATATGGCTATGGTTTGACTTGAAGAGGTTTGTTGAAAAGACGCCCAGTACTTTGTATCTCAGTCCTTTACAGAATGAAATAGATGAAAAAGATTCATAGGAAATGGATTTTTCTGATTTTCACATGAAGATAATTTGAGTGGAATTCAACATCATTCAGTCCTCATTGTCATTGGCTGATTGCTCTCTCTCTGTCTGTCTGTCTGTCTGTCTGTCTGCCGAATTACAGAAGGTCCAGTGGTTGAGGTGTTCATTTGTTTGTTTGACTTGAGAGTCAATATCTTTGTTTTATTCCGTATTTCTTAAAATGATGGTTTGTTCAGTCTACTACTTCAGAGGGGTCTGGTAATATAAAACAAAGGGTGTGTGTGTGTGTGTGTGTGTGTGTGTGTGTTCAACCAAGCACATCAAAGAGGAAGCACTACCCAGCACCAGAGATTTCTCCTCCCCCCTCCAACTCCTCCCCCCTGCCTCCCGCCTCACTCCCCTCTGACCTTCTCTTCCAATATCTCCTCTCCCTTCATCCATAACAGAATGGCTACATCCCAATTGCCACCCTATCCCCTAAAAAGTGCACTACTTTTCACCAGATTCCTATGGACCCTGGTCAAAATTAGTGCGCCATAAAGGGAATAGGGTGCCATTTGGGACACACAGCAACGTGATGAGGACCTGTCGACTCTTCATACTCCACCAGTCATTGCCTACGCAGCACTGAGGCCTTGTGGGAATTGGAGGCTGGGAATGGTCCAGGTCCAGCATACGTACCTAATAACCACTAGACCCGTAAGACCCTGGCCTAACCATGATAACTAGCATCGCTCATATGAAGTGAAGGATTGCACAGTCAAGTCTGAATAATCAATTAGTTTCTATGATCCCAATTCGCCTTTCATGAATTGCACTTTTTCTCTCCCTTGAGTTTTCACACTGGAGTGGTTTTGACAGATATGACGGCGCTAATCAAAGGGGGTTGATTAAAATGGTAGGGGTGTGAGCTGCGTGCGTCATAAGCTTTGACATTCAGGGACTGTTATGGAGCGAAGGGGTGTGTGTGCGTGTGCATGTGTGTGTACTGAGTGACTTTACTACAGAAAATGGAAAACTGTAATTTATACAGTAATTTAGGATATTATCAACAGTAAAATACTGTGAAATGTTTTACTACAGCGTACTGTAAATTATGGTTCACTGTGAGAAAATGTTGTGGGCGGGAAAATAATTGCTCTATTTCAAATGGTACTGTAATTCCATCCCACAGAACACAGTACCGTAATGTATTTTTGTAGTGCCAAAACTCTTTTGACCACTAGTGGGTGCATGTTGTTATTGTTTCTGGCCATTAACATATTTCGAGGTGTGCCTTTTAAGAGGCTATATTTATTGTACACGTTAGTGAGAGTGCTGTAGCAATTTAACTGGTATGCCCCATCAATTTAAAATGTATAGGGGTCAGATTTGAGTGGAAGCAAGTCTTAAACCTTTAATGGGTGAACATTTTGCCTTGTCTTTTTGGTCTGTTTTTCCCTGTTGTCGCTGACAGTTTGGAAGCCTTTATTAAGGCCACTAGAAGTGGAAGTGTTATAAAACACCAACATATGAATTGATATGCTGTAACGTGTAAACACATGACCTAGAAGCCGACCTGCTTTGCAGTGTTTTAACATGATGAAAAGGCGTAGCTTCATGACCTGACTTACCAAGGATACCACGTAGAGACATACTCCTGTGTGCGTGCTTGTGTGTAGACGTGTGTCTCTCTGAACAACCCCCTCTAAAGTCCTCTGAGGAAAGTCTTTAATCATACAGTTGGGAGTGGAGGAAGAAGGAGAAGGAGTGGAAGAGGAGGAGGGACTCTCTTTGTTTATGCTGAGGCCTTGTAGGCCCCTGAAGGTTCATAACTAATTCAAATAAATGAACCCACGGCATGGCATTATCTCCCATACTTTGATCAACACTGGTTGCATCCCAAATGGGACTATATTCCCTATATAGTGGCATGGCTCCTATAGGCTCTTGTTAAGGGAATAGGGAGATGTTTGGGACGCAGACACTTTCTCCAGTCTTAATTGAAGTCAGGTTCCTCTCCCCCGGCTCTTTGAAATCTCTCTCTTTCTAGGAACCCCTCGCCCCCTTATCTGCCATATCCAAGTTTATTTTCCAAATTACCAAGTGTGGCTTTGTCGTTGCGCTGTCGCTCTGGAACCAAAGTATCACTGCAACCCTCCTCTCTTGACTTTTATTTATTTAAAAACATGTATTTTTTATTTGTTTACTATTGTCTCTTTACAGAATAGGTCCCTTCTCTCTTTTGACTATTTATTTATTTTAAAAGGCTGTTTGCTATTGAGTCTTTCCAGAATGTATCTGTTTGTTCGCCGGATGGATAAAATACTGAATAAAAGAGTTTGAAGGACAAGAGCAGAACAGTCAGTGAGAAGAATTGATCTATTGGATTTAGGGTTGTACTATTTTGACAAAGTTACGGCAGATACATGACAGATCAGTCCCTGAACTGAACTTGGAAAGGGCAAACTTTTATTGACTGCACATAAAGTTTGGGACCACAAGGAGGACAGTTACTCTCTCTCTCCTAATCTCTCTCTCTCTCTCTCTCTCTCTCTCTATCTCTCTCTCTCTCTCTCTCTCTCTCTCTCTCTCTCTCTCTCTCTCTCTCTCTCTCGCTCTCGCTCTCTCTCTCTCTCTCTCTCTCTCTCTCTCTCTCTCTCTCTCTCTCTCTCTCTCTCTCTCTCTCTCTCTCTCTCTCTCTCTCTCTCTCTCTCGCTCTCGCTCTCGCTCTCTCTCAGCAGCTGTTACTGTACCTTCTCCTAGGACTTCCTTAGAGCTGGTCTCCACAGTCAATATCCAACAACCAACGGTTGGCAGTTGCCTTGCCTGGATAACACCACCGTGACACCATTTAGGCTGTTAGTTGCTGGGAAAACCTTTGTCTCAGAGGGATACTAGGGTCCTCAGTCCTACATACGGGGCCTGTTTAGAGCCGGTTAGAACCCCAATGGAGACCCACAGCTCTGTAAGTGACAGTGATAAGAGGGGCGGATGATACAGCAGCGCTCCATGCCAGAGATTTCTTGGCCACGTCGGCAACACGGTTTCCCACCACTCAAAAGGGAAACACTATTCACTCCATTATAATATGGTTCCTAAATGGGGCTTTCAGTGGCGCAGCTCGGCGGCAAAGAGAGACACGGCTGTAAGCGTTGAAACAGAGGAATCGTTAGACGAGCACTAATGCCCGCACACAGATGCCAGAGATTTTGATTCACGCCAGTTCCAATTGAATCACACAATAAAATACCCTTTTGGATTGTAAACGGTGACTGTGGATGGAACAGTGCGCTGGGGTAGACGCTTTACTGCTGTACACGTGTGTGTGTGTGTGTGTTTTCTGACACGCTGCTTAAATACCAGCCCCTCGTGTCACACCTGAGCAGCCTCTGCTATGAGTGCAGGTTTACTGGGCTGATATTGGGAAGTCTGAGCCATGTCCACAGGCTGACAGTACCTTCAGATAGCAGGCCTGCAGGAGACCATGCAGCTAGCCAGGTACTGCTCCGTGTCAGCAGTCACGGACAGCCTTGCTGTGTGGAGAAGAAGGTGCTTCCTGTTTCCCTAGGTGTCCTGAAATGTTTTCATCGTTATTGAATGAATGATGATTTGTGGATTCAAATAAAGCGTTTTAAAATGTGTGCGTTCGTGTGGGCGTGAGTGGCGCTGTCACTGTGGGGTCACTGTTACACTAGCAGGCCTGACGACAGGCAACATCGAAAGCAGCTGAGTGAATTAATACAGCGGCAGCCACTCAGCACTGCAGAGACAGAGAGACAGAGGGAGAGAAGGAGAGAGAGACGAGAGACAGAGAGACAGAGAGAAAAGGAGAGAGAGACGAGAGACAGAGCGAGAGAGAGAGAAGGAGAGAGAGAGAGAGGCAACGAGAAATAGAGAGAGAAAGGGAGACGAGAGAGAGAGGAAAAAAAGAGAGAGCGGGGGAGAGAGAGAGAAAGGAAAGCCTTGATGTGTCACTGATTGTTAAGTCTTCCTTAGGGGGTTTGATTGTAAGCATCATGTCAATCTTAATCTTCACCACTCACCTACATACAGGAAGCTCGTGTATAAGAGCTAGCGCGTGTCCACCGTACCCAAGTATCAAGGCATTGCAATTGGACTCGCGTCTCAACCGAAACTCCTAAGGCGACACAGTGGCTTTCTGCAAAACCTGCATTCTACTCTCAGCCAGTGTTTATATTACAGTGTCTATATTACAGTGTCTATATTACAGTGTCTATATCACAGTGTCTATATTACAGTGTCTATATTACAGTGTCTATATTACAGTGTCTATATCACAGTGTCTATATTACAGTGTCTATATCACAGTGTCTATATTACAGTGTCTATATTACAGTGTCTATATCACAGTGTCTATATCACAGTGTCTATATTACAGTGTCTATATCACAGTGTCTATATTACAGTGTCTATATCACAGTGTCTATATAACAGTGTCTATATTACAGTGTCTATATCACAGTGTCTATATTACAGTGTCTATATTACAGTGTCTATATCACAGTGTCTATATCACAGTGTCTATATCACAGTGTCTATATCACAGTGTCTATATTACAGTGTCTATATCACAGTGTCTATATCACAGTGTCTATATCACAGTGTTTATATCACAGTGTCTATATCACAGTGTCTATATCACAGTGTCTATATTACAGTGTCTATATTACAGTGTCTATATCACAGTGTCTATATCACAGTGTCTATATTACAGTGTCTATATTACAGTGTCTATATCACAGTGTCTATATCACAGTGTCTATATTACAGTGTCTATATCACAGTGTCTATATTACAGTGTCTATATCACAGTGTCTATATTACAGTGTCTATATCACAGTGTCTATATCACAGTGTCTATATCACAGTGTCTATATTACAGTGTCTATATCACAGTGTCTATATCACAGTGTTTATATCACAGTGTCTATATTACAGTGTCTATATCACAGTGTCTATATTACAGTGTCTATATCACAGTGTCTATATTACAGTGTCTATATCACAGTGTCTATATTACAGTGTCTATATTACAGTGTCTATATTACAGTGTCTATATCACAGTGTCTATATTACAGTGTCTATATCACAGTGTCTATATTACAGTGTCTATATCACAGTGTCTATATTACAGTGTCTATATCACAGTGTCTATATTACAGTGTCTATATCACAATGTCTATATTACAGTGTCTATATTACAGTGTCTATATTACAGTGTCTATATCACAGTGTCTATATCACAGTGTCTATATTACAGTGTCTATATCACAGTGTCTATATCACAGTGTCTATATTACAGTGTCTATATCACAGTGTCTATATTACAGTGTCTATATTACAGTGTCTATATTACAGTGTCTATATCACAGTGTCTATATCACAGTGTCTATATTACAGTGTCTATATTACAGTGTTTATATTACAGTGTCTATATCACAGTGTTTATATCACAGTGTCTATATTACAGTGTCTATATTACAGTGTCTATATTACAGTGTCTATATCACAGTGTCTATATCACAGTGTCTATATTACAGTGTCTATATCACAGTGTGTATACTACAGTCAGCTCACACACAACCAGAATGCAGAAAGGTATTTACTGACTGCTCCTGTCTGAGTCTAACTTGAACACATGAAGACAGCAGTTAGGGGACAACCAAAAACAATTGCCTCATCCTCTACGCATAATCCTCTCTGGTTTCTGCAGTAAGAAAGTGGTGTTGTGGAGATCATTGTCTTTGATCGTGCTAGAATTTGCTTTTAACCACAGCTCTAGGATCAGATTACCTCAATCCTAACATTAACCTAGGGGGATGAAATAAGATCTGATCCTGTATCATTGTGTATTTTTCCCTGCAGTTTAGGAGGTGGGTCTCCACTAGGCTGGAGGCTGCATTTAAAACACCCTGCATCTGAAAGAAGTCATGAGCTCAGTCAGCTATGGGAACTGTGGGTTGCCATAGAAATTAGAACCGTTGAGTTGGAGAGGAGAGGAGAGAAGGGGAGGGAAGAGAGGAGAGTGCGAGAGAGAGGCAGGGAGGGGAGAGGTACCCATGGCAACAGAAGCATTCAAAATAGAAGCTGAGACTGACCTGTCTTGGCGAGTGTTAAGGGGGCCTACACACATGCGCACACACAAAAACGTGTCTGTGGACACATGCACACCACACACACGCATCCAGCCACATGCAGTGAAAGCATAGTGAGAAACAGTCCGAGAGAGAGCGAGAGAGAGAACAGAGGAGAGCAGGAGTTTGGTTCTTTTTTTCTTTACGTCTCAAGAAAGGAAAGAAACCACACTGTGGAACCACTAGCCTACTTGTACAGCAAATGTCAGACAAGGCACTTCTGTCTCGCTTTTCTCCCCACACGTCTCTTCAGTCATGCAAGCATGGTGTTTAAAGTCTACCAAGCGACCTTGTAGAGCGAGGGAGACATTAAAACAATGGTGTTCATTAAGACTTCTGTAACACGGTACATTCCCTCGTTCCCTCGCCTTTTCTCTTTTTCTCTCTCACTTGACTGTTTGCTCACTAAAAGGAAAAGTAGAATTCAATAGATAGTGTTGTTTGTTTCTAACCTGGTCCCAGATCTGTTTGTGCCAAACACGACAATGACCATCAGAGTTGACAAGACGGCACAAACAGATCTGGGACCAGGCTAGCTTGTTTCTACATCATACCGCTTCTGAATCACGAGTGGCGCAGTGGTCTAAGGCACTGCATCTCAGTGCTTGAGGCGTCACTACAGACCCCCTGGTTCGATTCCAGGCTGTATCACAACATTGGGAGTCCCATAGGGCGGCGCACAATTGGCCCAGCGTCGTCCGGGTTTGGCCGGTGTAGGCCGTCATTGTAAATAGGAATTTGTTCTTAACTGACTTGCCTAGTTAAATAAAGGTTAAAAAAAAATCACAACGCCATCGAACTAGTGTTGGTGCTTTCGATACATAGCTGACCTGGGGGACATTGTCATACCGCACCAAATTACACAGATTGTATTGCAAATGAGCTAGTGCTATAAACAGCTAGGTCTCTGCCTGAGTATGTACTGCCTGGGTCTCCGTGTGGAAGCCTACTGATTCTAGACCCTGCCTGACTGGGAGAACTCTAGTGTTAGATTTGGGCAGAGAGAGGATGGTGGTGGAATGATGTGTTCTCTCTCTCTCTGTAGAAAACACACACACACACACGTTTAATAGTCTCATGTTATAATGCACCGACCACCCCGGTTTCACCATTCTACAGTACATCACCTGTCTACTAAAGATACTATAAGATACTACAGTACATAACCTGTCTACTAAAGATACTAGAAGATACTACAGTACATAACCTGTCTACTACATATACTATAATATACTACAGTACATAACCTGTCTACTACAGATACTATAAGATACTACAGTACATAACCTGTCTACTACAGATACTATAAGATACTACAGTACATAACCTGCTCAATTCATTTTTATTTAGTGAACAAACTAGTAGTGATTATGACTATTCCCAATATTATTGATCTCATGGTGGTAAAAAAACAGTAGGGGAGAGAGAGAGGGAGGCATATAAATACAGAGAGAGTGAGAAAGAGAGAGACAGAGAGATACAGGGAAAGAGGGAGAGAGGACAAAAGAGGAAGCTGGAGAGAGAGAGAGGGAAGCATATAAATACAGAGAGAGTGAGAAAGAGAGAGACAGAGAGATACAGGGAAAGAGGGAGAGAGGACAGAAGAGGAAGCTGGAGAGAGAGAGAGGGAGGGAGACAAAGACAGGAAGGGTTGGAGGAGGAGATTGAGGAGTGTTCAGGAGAGGGTGAGATCATTACCCTGTCCCAGTGAGCTGCATATTTGTGATATTGCATAATATGTTTGGAAGGGTGCACCTGCGATTATAATCTACCCATACTGCATCTGTATTCCTTGTTGTTGTCGGGGGAGGAGGGGTGCTGATTAAGTTCTGGTTTCATTAACAACAGAGCGAGCCAGACCATTAATCACCTGGTTACAGGGGGGTACGGAGGAGGGTGAGCGGGGTGGAGGGTACCAAGATGGCTCCTAACGGCCTGCTGATTACAATAACTGTGCACAGATAATGAAATTGTCTCTCATCTCAATCACTGAGAAATTAGACACTTGGGAGAAACACACTGGGTGGTTTGAAAAATTGTGCTTTTGGGCAAGATGGCGGCACTTCCTCTAAGATATGTTTGGTGCAGAGTGTGTATGCATCTAACATACAGTACGTGTTACAGCTTCCAACAATATAATGATCGTTATCGACATTATCAGTGCACATTATCAATATAATAATCGTTAACGACATTATTGGTGCACATTATCAATAAAATGATCGTTATCGACATTATCGGTGCACATTACTGCCCAGTACTTGGGGTTTTGAAGTAGCTAGCTCTCGCTCTCTGTAAGTTGAAGATGTACATCATTCCCTATGGTCTTCCCTCAGATGCCAAAACAAGTCTTTTGAACAGATCTGTGTGTCTGGAGTTGCATACTGTGTTTCTCTGGTGGTACAAGCTGCACTGCTGTAATACTTCAGTAGCCAGGACCGGTGAAGGAATAAGGGAATGGACAGTTTGTCTCATGTTAAATCAACAGTTAATGCAATATAGCCACATATTTGTGTTTCTTGTTACACACACACACACACACACACACACACACACACACACTTTTCCCACACACACACTGCGCCTAAATAATTTAGGCCCAACATTCCCGTGTGGCTCAGTTGGTAGAGCATGGTGCTTGCAACGCCAGGATTGTGGCTTAGATTCCCACGGGAGGACCAGTATAAAAAAGTGAAAACATGTACAGTGGGGGAAAAAAGTATTTAGTCAGCCACCAATTGTGCAAGTTCTCCCACTTAAAAAGATGAGAGAGGCCTGTAATGTTCATCATAGGTACACGTCAACTATGACAGACAAAATGGAGAGAAAAAAAATCCAGAAAATCACATTGTAGGATTTTTTATGAATTTATTTGCTAATTATGGTGGAAAATAAGTATTTGGTCAATAACAAAAGTTTCTCAATACTTTGTTATATACCCTTTGTTGGCAATGACACAGGTCAAACGTTTTCTGTAAGTCTTCACAAGGTTTTCACACACTGTTGCTGGTATTTTGGCCCATTCCTCCATGAAGATCTCCTCTAGAGCAGTGATGTTTTGGGGCTGTCGCTGGGCAACACGGACTTTCAACTCCCTCCAAAGATTTTCTATGGGGTTGAGATCTGGAGACTGGCTAGGCCACTCCAGGACCTTGAAATGCTTCTTACGAAGCCACTCCTTCGTTGCCCGGGCGGTGTGTTTGGGATCATTGTCATGCTGAAAGACCCAGCCACGTTTCATCTTCAATGCCCTTGCTGATGGAAGGAGGTTTTCACTCAAAATCTCACGTTACATGGCCCCATTCATTCTTTCCTTTACACGGATCAGTCGTCCTGGTCCCTTTGCAGAAAAACAGCCCCAAAGCATGATGTTTCCACCCCCATGCTTCACAGTAGGTATGGTGTTCTTTGGATGCAACTCAGCATTCTTTGTCCTCCAAACACGACGAGTTGAGTTTTTACCAAAAAGTTATATTTTGGTTTCATCTGACCATATGACATTCTCCCAATCCTCTTCTGGATCATCCAAATGCACTCTAGCAAACTTCAGACGGGCCTGGACATGTACTGGCTTAAGCAGGGGGACACGTCTGGCACTACGTCCCTGGCGGCGTAGTGTGTTACTGATGGTAGGCTTTGTTACTTTGGTCCCAGCTCTCTGCAGGTCATTCACTAGGTCCCCCCGTGTGGTTCTGGGATTTTTGCTCACCGTTCTTGTGATCATTTTGACCCCACGGGGTGAGATCTTGCGTGGAGCCCCAGATCGAGGGAGATTATCAGTGATCTTGTATGTCTTCCATTTCCTAATAATTGCTCCCACAGTTGATTTCTTCAAACCAAGCTGCTTACCTATTGCAGATTCAGTCTTCCCAGCCTGGTGCAGGTCTACAATTGTGTTTCTGGTGTCCTTTGACAGCTCTTTGGTCTTGGCCATAGTGGAGTTTGGAGTGTGACTGTTTGAGGTTGTGGACAGGTGTCTTTTATACTGATAACAAGTTCAAACAGGTGCCATTAATACAGGTAACGAGTGGAGGACAGAGGAGCCTCTTAAAGAAGAAGTTACATGTCTGTGAGAGCCAGAAATCTTGCTTGTTTGTAGGTGACCAAATACTTATTTTCCACCATAATTTGCAAATAAATTCATTAAAAATCCTACAATGTGATTTTCTGGATTTTCTTTTCTCAATTTGTCTGTCATAGTTGACGTGTACCTATGATGAAAATTACAGGCCTCTCTCGTCTTTTTAAGTGGGAGAACTTGCACAATTGGTGGCTGACTAAATACTTTTTTTCCCCACTGTATGCACTCACTACTGTAAGTCTCTCTGGATAAGAGTGTCTGCTAAATGATTAAAATGTAAAAATGTAACATTGATTGAGTTTTACAGGAAGCACACCGTCCCGTTGACGCACAGATGGGGAATGTCACTTCACTCACTCACGCACACACACACACACACACACACACACACACACACACACACACACACACACACACAAGTGCTAATGCTGTTAGAGACTGCAAACAGCAATGCGGCAACATCCAATATATATGCTAACCAGAAACACAAAGGGCCACTTCGAACAGCATTATCATAAAGCCCCTTTCACTTACTATGAGAAAGCATAGTGGAGGTGTTGTGCTAGGAACACTGAGAGGGTCCATAGAAACGGTTGTTACCTGGTTGGAAAACATTTGAGAGAGTACGTTCCAATTTCTACCCCTCCGAGCGATAGATCAGTGTGGAAGAAATACCTGGCGAGAGGAATGGGTGGATGATGGAGGGAGGAATGGGTAAATACATGGATGGATGAATGAATTAATGCATAGGTTGATAACTTCATTAGGGACGGTATCAACATTCAAGATGAGAAAGAGAGAGTGAGACTGAGAGAGAGACAGAAAGAGAGAGAGAGATAGACTGACTGAAAGAGAGAAGCAGTCTAAGCATGCCTGGGACCTGAGGGTTCTTATCAATAGTGTTAATGCCATTGTTTTCCATTCGAATTGAATTATTCAGCCTATGATGTAGAAGCCCTGTCATCTCCCAGCCTTGTCCCTATTTTTAAATACACAGTAGTGTGTGTGTGTGTGTGTGTGTGTGTGTGTGTGTGTGTGTGTTAATCAGTCATTCCTCGATAAGGGACTAGAGACCATGTTTACTGTTACTATTATTATTATTATTATTATTACACAGTTTCTATGGTCATTGTGCAATTACCATAGAAACGGTGCGATAAACACATGATTTATTATATACATACCAAGAAGCACCCATTGGTATTCCATATGCTCCCATACATTAACCGCTTGTGAAAACCATGGGAAATCATTGTGCCAGGAAGGTAAATAATCACAAAGGAGTGCTGACCTAGGATCAGGTCCCCGCTGTCCATGTAACCCTATTCATCATGATCTAAAAGGTAAAACTGATCCTAGATCAGCACTCCTACTCTGAGAGGCTTTATGAATACTGGCCCTGAATTTGAACCCCAGTGTAAGTCCTAACTGTCACCCTATTCCCTTCATAGTGCACTACTTTTGACCAGATCCCTATGGGCCCTGGTCAGAAGTAGTGCACTACATAGGGAATAGGGTGCCATTTGGGACAAACCCTAACGCTATTCCAAATCAAATCAAATTGTATTTGGCACATGTGCCGAATACAACAGGAGTAGACATTACAGTGAAATGCTTACTTACAAGCCCTTAACCAACAATGCCGTTTTTAAAGTAAAAACTTGAAGCTCTCAACCTGTTCCACTACAGCCCAGTCGATGAGAATGGGGGCATGCTCAGTCCTCTTTTCTTTCCTGTAGTCCACAATCATCTCCTTTGTCTTGATCACATTGAGGGAGAGGTTGTTATCCTGGCACCACACGGCCAGGTCTCTGACCTCCTCCCAGTGATCAGGCCTACCACTGTTGTGTCGTCGGGAAACTTAATGATGGTGTTGGAGTCGTGCCTGGCCATGCAGTCATGGGTGAACAGGGAGGGGACTGAGCACGCACCCCTGATGGGCCCCCCGTGTTGAGGATTAGTGTGGCAGATGTGTTGTTACCTACCCTTACAACTGTTACCTACCCTTACAACCTGGGGGCAGCCCGTCAGGAAGTCCAGGATCCAGTTGCAGAGGGAGGTGTTTAGCCCCAGGGTCCTTAGCTTAGTGATGAGCTTTGAGGGCACTATGGTGTTGAACGCTGAGCTGTAGTCAATGAATATCATTCTCACGTAGGTGTTCCTCTTGTCCAGGTGGGAAAGGACAGTGTGGAGTGCAATAGAGATTGCATCATCTGTGGATCTGTTTGGGTGGTGTGCAAATTGGAGTGGGTCTAGGGTTTCTGGGATAATGGTGTTGATGTGAGCCATGACCAGCCTTTCAAAGCACTTCATGGCTACAGACGTGAGTGCTACGGGTCGATAGTCATTTAGGCAGGTTATCTTAGTGTTCTTGGGCACAGGGACAATGGTGGTCTGCTTGAAACATGTTGGTATTACAGACTCAGTCAGGGACATGTTAAAAATGTCAGTGAAGACACTTGCCTGTTGGTCACGCATGGTCGGAGTACACGTCCTGGTAATCCGTCTGGCCCTGCGGCCTTGTGAATGTTGACCTGCTTAAAAGTCTTACTCACATTGGCTATGGAGCGCGTGATCACATAGTCATCCGGAACAGCTGATGCTCTCATGCATGCTTCAGTGTTGATTTGCCTCGAAGCGAGCATAGAAATTATTTAACTCGTCTGGTAGGCTTGTGTCACTGGGCAGCTCGTGGCTGTGCTTCCCTTTGTAGTCTGTAATAGTTTGCAGGCCCTGCCACATCCGACGAGCGTCAGAGCCGGTGTAGTACGATTCAATCTTAGTCCTGTATTGACTCTTTGCCCGTTTGATCGCTCGTCGGAGGGCATAGCGGGATTTCTTATAAGCGTCCGGGTTAGAGTCCCGCTCCTTGAAAGTGACAGCTCTACCCTTTAGCTCAGTGCGGATGTTGCCTGTAATCCATAGCTTCTGGTTGGGGTATGTTCGTACGTTCACTGTGGGGACGACGTCATCAATGCACTTATTGTTGAAGCCAGTGACTGATGTGGTGTGCTCCTCAATGCTATCGGAAGAATACCGGATCATATTCTAGTCTGTGCTAGCAAATCAGTCCTGTAGCTTAGCATCTGCATCATCTGACAACATTTTTATTAACCGAGTCACTGGTGCTTCCTGCTTTAGTTTTTGCTTATAAGCAGGAATCAGGAGGATAAAGTTATGGTCAGATTTGCCAAATGGAGGGCGAGGGAGAGCTTTGTATGCGTCTCTGTGCGTGGAGTAAAGATGGTCTAGAGTTTTTTTTCCTCTGGTTGCACATTTAACATGCTGGTAGAAATGAGGTAGTACGGATTTAAGTTTCCCTGCATTAATGTCCCCGGCCACTAGGAGCGCTGCCTCTGGATGAGCGTTTTCCTGTTTACTTATGGCCTTATACAGCTCACTGAGTGCAATCGTAGTGCCAGCATCGGTTAATACTATATTAACATATGGAGAAGGCTGTATTAACTCCATACATCATGATTAAAGGGTGATGGTGGGGCATAGCATCAATCCTCTTTAACATGTCGTGTAAATAGAGTTAAATAAAACATTATGTCATGCATTATGCACCATGTGCAGGGTGTTGCTTCATTAGATGGGAATAAGCCATGAGCTGGAGATATGGTAGAAATGTTGTTTTTTTGGGGGGGTGTTTGAGTAATGCAAGGATCTGTTAGTTGTGTGTCTAGAAGTGTAGTGGTGTGCTGGAGATTCAACAGCTCTTTTAACCTCGCTCCGCTTTACAACACAAACACACAAACACACTTAAACACACACAAGCACACGCGTTTGAACACATCCACACAAGCACACAAGTATACACACACATTAACCGACAATTTCTTTTGGCAAGTGTGTGTGTGTGTGTGTACACAACATGGGTACAGGGGAGACCATTTTGGAAGCACATTCATGTTTGGTTGTTGCTTCGCTTCCTCTGTTTAGTCATGGTAGGTGTGGTCCCGTGTTGCTCAGTTGGTAGAGCATGGCGCTTGCAACGCCAGGGTTGTGGGTTCGATTCCCATGGGGGACCAGTATGAAGAAAATGTATGCACTCACTAACTGTAAGTCGCTCTGGATAAGAGCGTCTGCTAAATGACCCAAAACATTTTTTGTAAGAACATGAATATTCAAGCACAGTTTGCTTACAGAACTCTGTTGGTTCTGAGGAACCATGTCGCCCCGCAAACTGATTTATATTCAGCCCACATTTGTAGATGTTTAATGAAATTATAACCCCAGTCAGGAGAAAGTGTTCCTTCTTCAAAAAAAAAATGTTTCCAGTAATCCACCATGAAAGAGCACTTCTGTAGTAGGAATCTTTCTGCTAATGCTGCTGGCTGGACCCTGGTAGGCAGAAATACCCACTTCATGTTTGCTCCTTTTAAATACATGAATGTCCTTTTAAATACAGGCAAACAAGAATGTAACTGAAGCCCAAAGGTGGGATCACAACTTTGCGTAAGTTTGCTGGCAGAATGCTAAATAAAGTTTGTGGCTCTGAATTTTCCCTTTGTGGATATACTGGACATTAATATTTGTTCTATACTATATCTATGTGAGTCCCATTGAGGTAAATATGTCTACTACAAGGGAGACCTAAGTAGAGAGACAAAGAGTATTGTCCAGGGTGATGGGTTACCATAGACACACAGCTGGGGTCTGTTGGATAAGGAAGGAGCCTTAAAACTCCACAGCTGTGCCATCGTCAGGATATTGATGTTATAGTCTTATGGGTCACAGGTCTGTCGAGATGAAGGTGTGTGTGTGTGTGTGTGTGTGTGTGTGTGAGAGAGAGGGAAAAGAAGAGTTGAATATGGATTCAAAATAACTCAATCCTGATTTATTTATGTGAGGGAGGGAGGGAGGGAGGGAGGGAGGGAGATACTAGGGCTGGGACGATACCAGTCTTGCGATACTCGTTAGTATCATGACAAGGAAACAAAACACGAAGCAGATTGAACTTCTTTAGGAAAACAGCCCTAATGTTGGAAACAAACATCATTATGTTGTCATCCAGAGTCACAAATATTTATTTTCCAAGCTATAGGACACAATGCTTTACATACAGCAGGTTTGAAAAAGGACTAAAGAGTAACGTCTGCTTCCTGTTTTCATTTCTGCCATGGAATAAATATTGCAATTCTGGTATTGTCACAGCCCTAGTAGATAGACATAAGAGAGCGAGAGAGATATAGAGGGGGTGGTTAGAAATATATATATATATATATATATATAGAGAGAGAGAGAGAGAGAGAGAGAAGGATGCGTTGAGTGAAATAGGGTGTGTGGTGAAAGTAACAGAGAAAAATGAAGAGACCTAGTGAGATGTTGAGAGAGAGAGAGAGAGACCCAGAGGGAGACCCAGAGAGAGAGATGGAGAGACCCAGAGAGAGAGAAAGAGAGAGACACCCAGAGAGAGACCCAGAGAGAGAACGATACCCCAAGCAATTCATAGCTCCTACATTATTGTTCCAATTGGGTCCCTGCTAGCTCCCAGGGTTTTTAAGCCAGGCAATCAGCTCCACCGAGCCATTAAGGCCTATTTGTATCTGCTGACATGACAGGTGCTAAGGGCCCCGCCGGTGAGCCTGGTCTTCTTGGGCTGCCGCCACCAGTGGGCCCATGCACTGTCACAGCCATTAATCGGTGATGAACTCCCAGTGGCCAATAATAGAGGATTGCGTCTCAAATGACACCCTAATCCCTATTTAGTTCACTACTTTTGACCAGAGTTCGTCAAAAGTAGTACACTATGTAGGGAATAGGGTGCCATTTGGGACGCGGGCAGAGTACCAGAGACACTGGGGTCGGGGCCAACGGGACTCAGATGCCACCCAGCCATGGCGGACGTCAGGGGGGATGGGGGCAGGAAAAAAGGCCCCTGATGGGCTGGTGGGTGGTGGCTGCGGGAGGCTGGCAGATGCACAAGCAAAAACACACACACATACACACACACACACACACACAGAAATAGTTTGATGTAGTTTTTCTGCATGCATGCACACACACAAGCAAACTCACTCAGGTACATACACATACCGGTATGAATGCACACGCCAACCAGTTGTAGATTTATGGTACTGTATGTATACATTTGTGGATGTCCATCATCCATTTCAAATCAAATCAAAAAATGTATTTGCCACATGCTCCAAATACAACAGGTGTAGACATTTCAGTGAAATGCTTACTTACAAGCCCTTAACCAACATTTTTTTTTTTTTTTTAAGTATAAAAGCAAATAACTAAAGAGTGGCAGTAAAATAACAGTAGGGAGGCTATATCCAGGGGGGTCAATGTGAGGGGGCACCGGCTAGTCCAGGTAATTGAGGTAATATGTACATGTGGGTAGAGTTAATGTGACTCAGGGTGGATGGATAGACATTTCGTACAATATGTTACGAATTTGCAATATGTATAATATGTTACGAATTCCAATTTGTTGTGGCTAACATTAGCAAGGTGGCTAGGTGACTAACGTTAGCTAGACTTGGGGTTAGGGTTAGAGGTTAAGGTTAGGGTTAAAGTTAGGGTTAAGGGTTTGAGTTAAAGTGAGGGATTACGATGATGGTTAGGGTTATGGGAAGGGTTATCTAACATGCTAAGACGTGTCTAATTAGGTAAAATGCTAAAGTTGTGATTTTTACGCGGAACCTTTGGGTTGTTAGATGTTCGCATGATACGCCCACCCATCCACCCTGACCAACCACCCTCCTTCATTATACGCTCACCCATCCACTCTGACCAACCACCCTCCTTCATTACACGCCCACCCATCCACCCTGACCAACCACCCTCCTTCGTTACACGCTCACCCATCCACCCTGACCAACCACCCTCCTTCGTTACACGCCCACCCATCCACCCTGACCAACCACCCTCCTTCATTACACGCTCACCCATCCACCCTGACCAACCACCCTCCTTCGTTACACGCCCACCCATCCACCCTGACCAACCACATTCCTTCGTTATACGCCCACCCCATCCACCCTGACCAATCACACTTTTTGCCTTAATTAACCTTCTGTTTTATGTAACAACACCAAACGTTACATCTCATACTAATCTGAGGTTCTCGGATTTACGTTTACTATGTTACGTCTACTCTCTGAGGCCAGGCTGCGCGCGCCACACACACACACACACACACACACACACACACACACACACACACACACACACACACACACACCGTCACCATGCAGGGCCTTATTGGTATTCATATCTCTGGGCCAATCTGATGTGCAATTACAACATAGCTAATGATTCCTAGTGTACCTCAGCTCTGGCCTCTAGCGATTATGGAGGGTGGGGATGATGTTGCTATGAGCCCATAAGAGAGGGTGATATGAGAAGGGAGGGAGAGATGGGAGATGACAGTGGTCACTGGGGAACACACACACACGTACACCCACTCACAAACCAATTTCTCCAGCATGAGCTACTGTATACAGCAATTCAAGCTAACACCTTGTGGAGATTAGAGACATACTCAGTACAGTCCACTGTTCACACACAGTCCCTCTTCACACACTCCATCACACACAGTCTATCACACGGACTTTATCACGACTGTGATGTGCCATGGGAAATGTGAAGGAGCACATCGGCACCGCTATCAGCCTCTTCTAAAAGCCCTTCTCTGTGATGGGAGAGGCAGAGAGGGAACTGTAACCAGCTGGCTCCAGGCACCGGCAAGTGTGTGTTTGTGTGCTTCCGTGTATGTGATTGTGTGTGTGTCTGTGTGTGTACACGTGCCTGCGTGTGTGTGAGTGTGTGTGTGTCTGTATGTGTGTCTGTGTGAGGGTGTGTGTATGTGTGTGTGTGTGTGTGTGTCTGTATGCGTGTCTGTGTGAGTGTGTGTGTGTGTCTGTCTGTGTGAGTGTGTGTGTGTGTGTGTGTGTAGCAGGTAGAAGTGCAGCAGACAGTGTGACTACGTGTGAAACATCGACTATACACATAGGATGTAACTTGACGTAGATGTACTATGTTTATAAGCATGTTGATTCATTAGTTCTAGATGGTCATGAATGTGTAGTTACTACAGCAGCAGATGAATGGGGAGGCTGTGTCCCAAATGGCACCCTGTTACCTTTAAAGTGATGCACTATCTAGAGAATAGGGTGTTATTTGGGATGCGTCCGAGGTATTCTGCCCATTTGGTTTTAGTCTTCCATTAATCCCTCTCTTTGTGAAACTCCTCTTTGCCTCCTCTCCATCTCTGTCACACTGTCCTTCCAAGCAGCAAGCTGCCTCTTATATTCAGTCAGGTCATCCCATGATACAAGTCGGTATTCGACGTCCATCCATGTCTGAGGACGTCGGGAGAAGACGTGGACACCGGCCACTAGGGGCAACAGTGAGTGCTGTTACCTTCAAGTCAGTTTGGGTTTTGCTAGGGTGTTGTTGGTGAGGATGGTGGATGGGTGTAAGCATCTCACTCTGAGCATCTCGCTCTGGTTGCAAGTTCAAATCCAGCGATTGAAGGTAATTTTTGAGATGTCTGTTTTAAGCCTATCCCAAACCTTAACCTTACCTTAACCATTAGGATTTAATTCCTAAACTTAAACTTAACCTTAACCTTAAAACATCTGAGTTAATGCCTAGATTTAACCTCAAACAGTAGAAATTTGATGTTTTCAACAACTTCGAAATGTAACGTTTGTGAAACATGGATTCTAATTCTGACTCGAGACTGTGAGAGCTAGTTGATATATTACCCCTCTCTGTTTCTATCTTCTTATTTTCTCTGTGTGTTTCTTTCCTTCTTTTGTTTATCCCCCTATCTGAATCTCTGTCTTTTTTAATTCCACTATTGCTCTCTCACTCCTTTCCTCTTCATCTCTCCCTTCTACTGTGTTTCTGTATCTGCAAAAACAGTCTGACTCTCCCCTCTCAGTCCTCCTGGGCTTTACTGCATGATATCGTGGGCTGCGGATGGGAAAAAGGCTAGATATTCATTTTAACCCAAAGAAGGAGCTGACAGCCCGGCTAAGGAGCTGTGGAGAAACATGTAATTTAGGTATCAGCAAGCTCCTGTGGAAAGGCGGCAAAGAGCACTGAAAACACAGTGATGGACCAAAACAATTGCAGACAGGAAAAGAGTTGAAGAGTAAAATATGTGGGGAGAAAGAAGGGATGGAAGTTTGAGAGCGAGAAAGAGATTGACTGATACAGAGAAAGAGGCAGAAAGATAGAAAGAGGCAGAAAGAGAGAAAGAGGCAGAAAGAGAGTACAATCCATTCGTTGAATATCCAGTTTTACAAAACCGTTTGTTATTGTGGTAGATCATTTTGTGATTTTCTTATTCCCGGATTTTAATCTTGGGCCATTTTCCACTGTCCATGTCTTTGTGTGACTGTATAAAAGAATATACATGTAGTGAGGCTAGATGGTAACTGTACTGGCCGTGATTATTGTATGCTTATAATTTTGACCTTTTTTTTCCCTTTTCTGTAGTGTATTGTAAGCCTATGTGGGCTGGGCACCGGTAGGTGTATGATACTTAAATGAATCATATCAATAAAAATATATATATATTGCTATACATGGCACATCCCTATTACATGGTTATCTATGCCTCGCCTGGAAGCAGACCTTAACGTTTGCATTTAGTTTTTCCTCACTGTTGCTGAGCAGAGATGATAACATTGTTGAGTTTTTACAGGAGATTGTGCTTTGTACTCTGAAACAGGATTGCTGTGTCTAGAGCAGAGCAGCATTGTGCTGGATCAGAAGGTCTTTGACCACCTGTGTGTGCTCCCCCCTTTCCTAGCTGTCACTTTGATGCACAAGGTAATCAGGCCGGCTAATGAAGTCCTCAGGCATGTTAATGACTGTCTAAACTCCCTGTAAGACTCTCTCTCCCTCTCCGCTCCGCCAACAGGACACTACACACTCCGTTCCCACGCCTCCACACCACACAGGTCAGCGTTTCCATTTAAATCCAATTACCCATGGCATATTTCATTCTCTGGCCCCGGGTGTCGTGGCAACAAAACCAAGAAAACAACTCATTGCAGGCATCAGTTATCAATGACAATGAATCGATGCAATAATGTGACTGGTAATATAACTGAAGGAGTTGGGAGTCAAATAGAATAGACCACCAAAATAACCTCGTTGAGATCTCCTTGGTATTCTACTCCATTGTCCATCTCTCGCCTCGCCCCCCAGAACTTCAGGTCTTATTGATTCGGAGTAGTTCTTTTTAATTTCATTGTTGACAGGAAGGCGATACCGTGTGTATATTCTTCTCTATTATTGCGCCATAACTTACGTACATCAGTGGAATTATAGTCATTTTCTGTTGTTTTTGGGGGTTGGTTCTCCATCAGTTTCTTGTCAGCGCAGTGACACGTTTGGTAATGACTTTATCCACGGCGACAGAATGCATATTGAAATAGATTGAGGTAATGCGAAAGGAATATGAGCGTGTGTTGGGGGATTCATTCCTCCGTCCTCTGGCCGGGATGCGCCGAGAATTGTTTGTCATACTTTTGGCTTTCATTAGAAGTCGAGATCTAAGCAGTTTCCTTATTTTCCCCCTCTGCCGTTCTGCACGGAGAAGTGCACAAAGTCAATACATTATGAACTAGTCTGCCATTCAGAGCACTGAAGCTGAGTACACCAAGCTGGGCAAGGAGAAGAGGAGTAGGGTTACGCCCACTAAACAAAGGTGCGAACATAAGAGTATTTTCTTCGAGAGTCTTTCTTGTAAATCAGTGTATTTTTCTGAAAGGTTTGCTTGGCATTGAAGGCAACCCGAACTCACTACGGTGGTGCGGCATTCAGAAAAGCACGCACATTGTCGAATTTACTGCATCGTTAGAGAACAGAAACAAACCTCCACATCCACCAACAACAACAACAAGGCCTCCCAGGCTTTTAGTCTACACGTTCAGGAGCGAGCTGCAAACCTAATGTGTTTCCCTTATCAAAGTGCACAGAGAGAAAGATAATAGCTCCCACAATTCCACCCTGGACGGGCGCACACAGCACTCAGCCTTTAATATCACACCACATCTCAAAACAAACTCCAAAGCTTTTCACGCTGACTTTAAACCTTCTTGTGTGTTTATCTCGGATGAGTAAACAGCGTCGTGCGAAGGAGAAGGTAGACAGTAGAGGTTACAACCCTGGACTTTTGTTACCATCTGGCATTTGTGTCGAGGACCCAATTGCTGGATCTTTCAAAAGCAAAACAAACTCTGTGTTCTCTTGTGTGAGTCATGCAGATAGCTGCAGACTCTGATGAATGTACAGATAACTGCAGATAAGGACATACGTTCACTCCCAAGCACAATGCAATGACGGAACGGCAACATCTTCCAAGTGAACTTCATTGGCCTTCCATAACGGCCACTGACAATAAACTAATCTGTGTATACACAGTACCGTATAGGATCTCCCAACAGTCTATATGCTTACATTCTACATTATATTATGCCATTACTCTTATGAGATCCTTAAGGGTCATTAACCGATAACCTTAAGGTTCTTACGGTATTTTCCTCCCTTGTGGGGAGACTTTTAAATTTTTTTAAATTTATTAAGTTTATTAGGGACAAAAACATAGAGAAAATATGTGTTGCACCAGATTTATTTATCCTATACACTGTCTCATTTATCATATCCAGAACCACTAGGAATCCCATCAAATCAAATGTATTGGTCACATACACATGGTTAGCAGATGTTATTGCGAGTGTAGCGAAATGCTTGTGCAGTCAGTGCTCTTCAACGTGAATACTACCAACTAGATCTGAAAGGGAAATGCATCCACCGTGGAGCCACATGAAAAATCCATATCTGCATTTCAACCCAAACCCATTGTGTCACAATGTGACATCAATAGAACGCTCTTTTCTCTTCTCCTCCAGTGAACACAAGCAGCAGCCTCTTGTAAACATATACTTTGCCAGGATTTTACTGGGACAAGTTATTATCATCTCTTTTCCCTGGAAGGTTTGTCGCGTGGCTTACCCGATTTTCATAACTCATATTCTACATGTCGTCCATGTCAGTGATGCTGTAGGTGGGTGTGGTGGTGGAATCAGGCGCAGGACGCAGAAGTACAGTCCAAAGACTTTAGTGAAATATCCACAAGAGAAACGCACAAAATAGCCCGAAGGCGAAACTCCGCGCACAGGCGAAACAAAACGGGCGCACTACACAGGTGCGACAAAACACTCCAACACAATGGAGAACAGCTCAACCGAGCAAACAGTAATACGTCCAGCAACAACGCACGACAGTAAAACAATCACACACAACACTTGACAAACATAACGAGAACTTATAGGACACTAATTACACTAAACGATAACAGGTGTAACAACAATCAGACAAAAGCAAACGAACATAGAAACATGCAACGGTGGCAGCTAGTATTCCGGAGACGACGAACGCCGAAGCCTGCCCGAGCAAGGAAGAGAGGCAGCCTCGGCCGAAACCGTGACAGTACCCCCCCCCCCTTGACGTGCGGCTCCAGACGTGCGCCGACTCCGGCCTCGGGGACGACCAGGAGGACGCGGAGCAGGGTGCGTCGGGTGCCCACGATGGAATTCCGTCAGGAGAGACGGGTCCAAAATGTCTCTCCTCGGCACCCAGCACCGTTCCTCCGGGCCGTACCCCTCCCACTCCACTAGATATTGGAGACCCCCCATCCGACGTCTCGAATCCAAGATGGACCGTACGGAGTACGCCGGTGCCCCCTCGATGTCCAATGGGGGCGGAGGAGTCTCCCTGATCTCACTTTCTTGGAGTGGGCCAGCTACCACCGGCCTGAGAAGAGACACATGGAACGAGGGGTTAATACTTTTATACTCAACAGGTAGTTGTAATTTGTAACACACCTCGTTCAATCTTCTCAGGACTTTAAATGGCCCTACAAACCGCCGACCCAGTTTCCGACAGGGCAGGCGGAGGGGCAGGTTTCTGGTAGAGAGCCAGACTCGATCACCAGGTGCGTACACCGGTCCCTCACTGCGGTGGAGATCGGCGCTCGCCTTATGACGACGGAGGGCCCGCTGCAGGTGGACGTGTGCAGCGTTCCATGTCTCCTCCGAGCGCCGCACCCACTCATCCACCGCAGGAGCCTCGATCTGGCTCTGCTGCCAGGGTGCCAGAACCGGCTGGTAACCTAACACACATTGGAAAGGGGTTAGGTTAGTGGAGGAATGGCGTAGGGAATTCTGGGCCATTTCGGCCCAGGGAACGTACCTTGCCCACTCCTCCGGCCGGTCCTGGCAGTATGTTCTAAGAAACCTACCCACATCCTGGTTCACACGTTCCACCTGCCCATTACTCTCCGGGTGGTAACCTGAGGTGAGGCTCACCGAGACCCCCAACCGCTCCATAAAAGCTCTCCAGACTCTGGAGGTAAATTGGGGACCTCGATCAGACACAATATCCTCGGGTACCCCGTAGTGCCGGAACACATGGGTGAATAGTGCTTCGGCAGTTTGCAGGGCAGTAGGAAGGCCCGGCATAGGGAGCAAACGACAGGCCTTAGAAAACCGGTCCACAACGACCAGTATAGTGGTATTCCCCTGTGAAGGAGGAAGGTCCGTGAGGAAATCCACCGAGAGGTGAGACCATGGTCGTTGTGGAACGGGCAGGGGTAGTAACTTACCCCTAGGCAGATGTCTAGGCGCCTTACACTGGGCGCACACCGAGCAGGAGGAAACATAAACCCTCACATCCCTCGCCAACGTGGGCCACCAGTACTTGGCACTAAGACAGTGCACTGTCCGGCCGATACCAGGGTGTCCAGAGGAGGGTGACGTGTGAGCCCAATAGATCAATCGATCCCGAACCTCGAGCGGAACGTACTTCCGACCCTCCGGGCATTGAGGTGGACTAGGGTCGGTGCGTAACGCCCGCTCGAGCTCAGCATCGACCTCCCACACTACCGGTGCCACCAGACAAGACTCCGGCAGTATGGGAGTGGGCTCCACGGACCTCTCCTCCGTGTCATACCGCCGAGACAGTGCGTCTGCCTTACCGTTCTGTGACCCAGGGATGTACGTGATCTTAAATGTGAACCGGGTCAAAAACATATTCCACCTCGCCTGGCGAGGGTTCAGCCTCCTCGCTGCCCAGTTGTACTCCAGGTTACGGTGGTCCGTCAAAATGAGGAAAGGGTGTTGAGCCCCCTCAAGCCAGTGCCTCCACACCTTTAGGGCCTGTACCACGGCTAACAGCTCCCTGTCCCCTACGTCATAATTTCGAAAGCGAAAGCACAAAGTTGCGAAAGCACGGCTCCTATACCGGCCTCTGACGCGTCCACCTCTACCTGAAATGGTAAAGAGGGATCTGGATGCGCCAGCACCGGGGCCGAGGTAAACAGGTCCTTCAGCCTCCCAAACGCCCTGTCCGCCTCGGCTGACCACTGCAGACGCACCGGACCCCCCTTCAAAAGAGACGTTATGGGAGCTGCCACCTGTCCAAAACCCCGGATAAACCTCCGGTAGTAATTCGCAAACCCCAAAAACTGCTGCACCTCCTTCACAGTGGTTGGCGTTTGCCAATTACGCACGGCTGACACCCGGTCTACCTCCATCTTCACCCCTGACGCAGACAACTGATAACCCAAAAAGGAGAAAGACTCCTGGAAAAACAGACACTTCTCTGCCTTGACATACAGGTCGTGCTCCAACAGCCTCCGCAACACTCGGCGCACCAGGGCCACATGCTCGACTCGGGTAGGCGAGTACACGAGAATGTCATCTATGTACACGACCACCCCCTGCCCCTGCATGTCCCTGAAGATCTCATCCACGAATGATTGGAAAACTGAAGGAGCGTTCATCAACCCGTATGGCATGACAAGATACTCGTAATGGCCCGAGGTGGTACTAAAGGCTGTCTTCCATTCATCGCCCCCCCTAATGCGCACCAAGTTGTACGCGCTCCTGAGATCTAATTTAGTGAAGAAACGCGCCCCGTGCAATGACTCCGTCATGGTCGCAATCAGCGGGAGTGGATAACTGTACTTCACCGTGATCTGATTGAGACCACGGTAATCAATGCACGGGCGTAACCCACCATCCTTTTTCTTCACAAAAAAGAAACTCGAGGACGCAGGGGAAGTGGAGGGCCGTATGTATCCTTGTCTCAGAGATTCGTCTATGTAAGTCTCCATAGCTCTCTTCTCCTCCTGAGACAGAGGATACACATGGCTCCGTGGGAGCGCAGCTCCTGCCTGGAGGTCTATCGCACAATCTCCCTGCCTATGGGGAGGCAACTGCGTCGCCCTCGACTTACTGAACACAATAGCCAAGTCCCCATACTCAGGGGGAACGTGCAATGCGGGCACCTGGTTTGGACTCTCCACCGAGGTAGCCCCTACGGAAACGCCTAAACATCGACCCACACACTGGGCAGACCACTCCACCAGAGCCCTCTCCTGCCACGAAATAGATGGGTTATGGGTACTCAACCAGGGCATGCCCAGCACAACCGGATACGCAGGCGAGTCGATCAGAAATAGCTGGATCATCTCCTGATGACCCCCCTGCGCACACATCATAAGTGGCGCCGTGACCTCCCTGATCAAGCCCGCACCCAACGGACGGCTATCTAGGGCATGAACGGGGAAGGGGACGTCAACAGGGAGAAGGGGAATCCCTAAGGCTAAACAAAATTTTTATCAACAAAATTCCCAGCCGCGCCTGAATCTACCAGCGCCTTATGCTGGGAATGAGGTGCTACCTGTGGAAAACGCACAGGTATACAGAAGTGAGCAACAGAGAGCTCTGGGTGAGTGGGGCGCCTACTCACCTGGAAGGACTCCCCAGTGCGGGACCTGTCGTCTTCTCCCCTAGGAGGCCATCCCCAGCACCTAGCCGCGGTGTGTCCTCCCCGACCACAGTTGGTGCAGGAGATGGACCCCCTCGTAATCCGACCCCTCCTCTCTCTAGCGCCAGCGCCCCTGAGCTCCATGGGGCACGGCTCGGAGGCGCTGGAGGGTGAAATGGACGAACCCCCCTCGGGACGTCCGCGGGTAGCTAGCAGGGTATCCAGCCTGATGGACATGTCGACCAACTGGTCGAACGAGAGGCTGGTGTCCCTACAGGCCAGCTCCCTACGGACGTTCTCACGTAGACTACATCGTTAGTGATCGATGAGGGCCCGCTCATTCCACCCTGCATCCGCCGCTAGAGTACGGAATTCCAAGGCGAACTCCTGGGCACTCCTCTTCCCCTGCCGGAGGCAGAACAGACGCTCCCCCGCCGCTTTCCCCTCCGGGGGATGGTCAAACACCGCCCTGAAGCGGCGGGAGAACTCGTCGTACGTAATGGTGGTAGCGTCTATTCTCCTCCACTCTGCGTTGGCCCATTCCAACGCCTTGCCGGAAAGGCAGGAGATCAGGGCGGACACGCTCTCGTGTCAGGGCGCCGGGTGCACGGTGGCCAGGTAAAGCTCCACCTGGAGAAGGAATCCCTGACACCCGGCAGCGGTCCCATCGTAGGCCCTCGGGAGCGAGAGTCGAACTCCTCTGGGTTCCGGAGCGGGAATGGGCTGACTTGCCGATGGTGAGGGCAGGGAAGATGGCGGTGGAGGTGTCCCTCGGGTCTCCCAGCCTCGGATGGTGGTGATCACCTCCTGCAGGGCGGACCCCATCCGCAGGATCTGGTCATTCTGCTCGCGGACCCTGTCCTCCAGCGTCGCCCGTGCTGCTGCGGCTCCTGCTGATTCCATTCGAGCAGGTGTGTGATTCTGTCAGTGATGCTGTAGGTGGGTGTGGTGGTGGAATCAGGCGCAGGACGCAGAAGTACAGTCCAAAGACTTTAGTGAAATATCCACAAGAGAAACGCACAAAATAGCCCGAAGGCGAAACTCCACGCGCAGGCGAAAACAAAACGGGCGCACTACACAGGTGCGACAAAACACTCCAACACAATGGAGAACAGCTCAACCGAGCAAACAGTAATACGTCCAGCAACAACGCACGACAGTAAAACAATCACACACAACACTTGACAAACACAACGAGAACTTATAGGACACTAATTACACTAAACGATAACAGGTGTAACAACAATCAGACAAAAGCAAACGAACATAGAAACATGCAACGGTGGCAGCTAGTATTCCGGAGACGACGAACGCCGAAGCCTGCCCGAGCAAGGAAGAGAGGCAGCCTCGGCCGAAACCGTGACAGTCCACTTGTAGAGTAAACGGTGACATCCTCTGGCTGGGCACCTTAAATAACGACGAAAGAAGTAGACATTTCTGCCGCTGTCAGAGCTACCCTTATCGGGTGCAAAATCGCTACCGACTCAAATGGCTTTCACCTGTACCGCTTCCCTATTGGAGAGAAGGGTGTATTTAAAAGTTCAGCCATCGTTATTTAGTCATAATATCATTTGGCTAGCATTAGCTCCGCGTCAGGAGAGTGCTCTTCACACACTAGTGTAGTTACTCAGGCCCTGCTCCTGGGGAGAGGGGATAATGAGATTTGTAAACAAAAAGGCAGCCATTTTGGCAGGCGCTCACCTACCTCAATGGGGCTCTCTCGTCCACAATGGTCAGAGATAAAGAGGAGTTAACAATGGACAATGGATCCTTTCTCTCTTCAGCAGATGATGCTTACACTCGCCGCCGTCTCTCCTTTAAATGCCTGTTTACTGTACGGCCCTAGCTACAAACAGGTGATAGTGAGCCAAGTGTTGGATACACATGTGTGAGGAGTTTACAGCACTGAGGGACGGCGGGGGTTTTAATCCTCTCATTTTCTATATGAGGATGAAACTGTATTGTACTGTACTGTACTCTCTCTCTCTCTCTTTCTCTCTCTCTCTCTCTCTCTCTCTCTCTCTCTCTCTCTCTCTCTCTCTCTCTCTCTCTCTCTCTCTCTCTCTCTCTCTCTCTCTCTCTCTCTCTCTCTCTCTCTCTCTCTCTCTCTCTCTCTCTCTCTCTCTCTCTGCATTCTTTCTCATCCTCTCTCTCTCTCTCTCTCTCTCTCTCTCTGCATTCTTTCTCATCCTCTCTCTCTCTCTCTCTCTCTCTCTCTCTCTCTCTCTCTCTCTCTCTCTCTCTCTCTCTCTCTCTCTTCATTCTTTCTCATCCTCTCTCTCTCTCTCTGCAGCCGTACGCACTACAGAGGGTAGTGCGTACGGCCCAGTACATCACTGGGGCAAAGCTCCCTGCCATCCAGGACCTCTATACCAGGCGGTGTCAGAGGAAGGCCCTCAAAATTGTCAAAGACTCCAGCCACCCTAGTCATAGACTGTTCTCTCTGCTACCGCACGGCAAGCGGTACCGGAGTGCCAAGTCTAGGTCCAAAAGACTTCTCAACAGCTTCTACCCCCAAGCCATAAGACTCCTGAACAGCTAATCATGGCTACCCGGACTATTTGCACTGCCCCCCCACCCCATCCTTTTTACGCTGCTGCTACTCTGTTAAGTATTTATGCATAGTCACTTTAACTCTACCCACATGTACATATTACCTCAACTACCTCAACTAGCCGGTGCCCCCGCACATTGACTATGCAACGGTACCCCCCTGTATATATAGCCTCCCTACTGTCACTTTATTTTACTGTATATATAGCCTCCCTACTGTCACTTTATTTTACTTCTGCTCTTTTTTTCTCAACACTTTTTTGTTGTTGTTTTATTCTTACTTTTTTTGTTTAAAATAAATGCACTGTTGGTTAAGGGCTGTAAGTAAGCATTTCACTGTAATGTCTGCACCTGTTGTATTCGGCGCATGTGACCAATAAAATTTGATTTGATTTGATTTGCATTCTTTCTCATCCTCTCTCTCTCTCTCTCTCTCTCTCTCTCTCTCTCTCTCTCTCTCTCTCTCTCTCTCTCTCTCTCTCTCAATTCAATTTCAATTCAATTTAAGGGCTTTATTGGCATGGGAAACGTGTGTTAACATTGCCAAAGCAAGTGAAGTAGATAGTAAACAAAAGTGAAATAAACAATAAATATTAACAGTAAACATTACACTCAGAAGTTTCAAAAGAATAAAGACATTTCAAATGTCATAGTATGTATATATACAGTGTTGTAACAATGTGCAAATAGTTAAAGTACAAATGGGAAAATAAATAAACATAAATATGCATTGTATTTACAATGGTGTTTGTTCTTCACTGGTTGCCCTTTTCTTGTGGCAACAGGTCACAAATCTTGCAGCTGTGATGGCACACTGTGGTTTTTCACCCAGTAGATAAGGGAGTTTATCAAAATTGGGTTTGTTTTCGAATTCTTTGTGGATCGCTGTAATCTGAGCGAAATATGTGTCTCTAATATGGTCATACATTTGGCAGGAGGTTAGGAAGTGCAGCTCAGTTTCCACCTCATTTTGTGGGCAGTGTGCACATAGCCTGTCTTCTCTTGAGAGCCAGGTCTGCCTATGGCGGCCTTTCTCAATAGCAAGGCTATGCTCACTGAGTCTGTACATAGTCAAAGCTTTCCTTAAGTTTGGGTCAGTCACAGTGGTCAGGTATTCTGCCACTGTGTACTCTCTGTTTAGGGCCAAATAGCATTCTAGTTTGCTCTCTCTCTCTCTCTCTCATTCCTTGACACTCCCATGCTTGGCCACTTAAAATTTTAAATAGACAAAGAAGGACCCCAAGTAGTATATTCAGTGTCTGATGAGCTGGCCTGTGAAGAGCCTGACTGTAATCATAGAATGCTGCTCCGAGCTGTGGCTGGCAGGGAGTCGGGCAGTGCCAGGGACTCCTATATGAGAGATACAGAGATGAATAGGACAGTCTTGCTCCTCTGTGAGATTCCTCTGACAAGAGTATGTGGCCAGCACAGTGAAATATTACAGTGGAAACAAACGTTTGCAAGCATCTCATCAATCCAGAACAAAACGGTTCTCCATGTTGTCACATGATTAGAGTGTTGCAATGGCTTTGGAGTTTTCGCATCAGTATTTCCCATTGGGTTATTGTCACGAATACGCAGTGAGACAGGAAGCAGGTGCAGAAGGAGAGTTTAATAACAATGATTAAAGGCAAATTAACAAAACAGGAGATGCGTACTGAATATGAAAGCAAACATTTACATTTTAGTCATTTAGCAGACGCTCTTATCCAGAGCGACTTACAGTTAGTGAGTTTTTTTCATACTGGAATCGAACCCACAACCCTGGCGTTGCAAATGCCATGCTCTACCAACAGAGCTACATCCCTGCCGGCCATTCCCTCCCCTACCCTGGACAACGCTGGGCCAATTGTGCGCCGCCCCATGGGTCTCCTGGTCGCGGCCGGTTACGACAGAGCCTGGATTCGAACCAGGATCTCTAGTGGCACAGCTAGCACTGCGATGCAGTGCCTTAGACCACTGCCTGATGACTGAGGCTACTGAGGGCTAAATAAAGGTAAGGTAATCAAGTCCAGGAGTGCGTAATGATGGTTGCCAGGACCGGTGGTTAGTAGACCGGCGACGTTGAGCGCTGGAGAGAGGGAGCGGGAGTAGGCGTGACCGTTATGACCTATTGGTTGGTACAATAGCAGCTGACTTGGGACTTAAATGATGGGTTTGGGTCACAAGAAAAAAGCAAACGTTTTTGGTCTGTCACACCTCTGAGTTTGGCTACAACTTGGTGAAAGTCATTACAACTTCAAAATGCAGAAATACACGTTGTAGCGTCTATTGTCAATATCTATATCTGAAAAGAAAATAATAACTTTTAACTGTGATTCCGTCAATAATGCTGACAGTGGCTTCTAAAGAGTGTTGTTGATTCAGTAACTTTTGGCATTCAAAGCACTCCCTCTTATAACGAGTTGAACGCCTTTGGGAGTCCAACAACTGCTCTCTTTCAAATTAGTATTGAAAAAAATAAAAATACAAAATACAAAAACCTATCAGATATACCACGGTGGTGCTGCTGTTGATCAGCATTCTCTAAATAAGAAAGTATTGGCTGATGATTAATGGTGGGACTTGGGAGTGGTACAGACAACATCTGAATGTTGAACAGAATGTTCTTGTGAAACATCATCAAAAAGAATCACCAATCACTTTCTGTACATGTCAGACTCAGCCCTCTACTGCTAATTGGCGAGTTTCTTGGGTAAAACTCACCTCTCTTTTCACCCACTTATCCCTCCATCCTCTTCTTGTCCAATCCCCTACATCTCCTCAGAGCTCTGATGTCATCCCTTCATCCTCTTCTTGTCCAATCCCCTACTTCTCCTCCTCTGATGTCATCCCTTCATCCCTCCATCCATCCCCGATCCTTCGTCCAAGTGGGTTTTACGCCACTCTCCCATCACATACGCATGGCCTTCATACATTTCTTTCAGAGTTTGTCTGTAGTACTTAAAAGCCATTCCCCTTAGCGGAGGCAGAGACTGGACCCTCCAGCTGTAAATTCCCCAGAGAATCTATCCTGGTTTAATATAACTAGAAGGCTTGCCCGTTAGGAAAAGCTCAGTGGTCATTTACAGATCGTGACAAAGGGCCTCACACGTCAGGACTTCACTGTCATCCAGCCATCTCTGTAGAGTTCTTATACTGTTTCTACCAGTTCTTATAGAGATTCCAAAGATGGAGGACAGAGGATTGATGTACTGGAACATAGGTTGCCAGTGAGCTAAGAAATGGCTCTGACAGGACACGGAAGTAAAGATTTTCAGTGTGTGGTTTTGTTATGGATATAGTGAACATATCATGTCTTTCTTCCATATTTATCTTCTTGGGTTTTTAAACGTTGTACAGGAAGCCATTTTGCTTCCTAAGCTGGTGGATTTATACAAATAGTTACGTCATGATAATCGCATCACTTCTGTGAACATTTTCTGTCTTTAAATCATTATCTTCCAGGAAGTTATGTTGTTTCTCGATTTTCAGGGCAGGTTGTCTTCTAAGATTGGTCACAATTGTTACTCACACAATAGTCTTACTGGAATTGTTGCTGAATCTGAAGGAGAAAATGGACGCAAGCTGAAAAATGCAACCATTACTCACCAGAACTGTCTGTTCCTCATGCACGACAGGAGAAAGTCTATCACTGGTTGAAGTTTTGGATGACTCATGCCAAACCATTCAAAGAAATGGGCCCAACTGCTTCAAAGAAGGCAAACCAGGCTATACGGTGGCACTTTCTGTGGTTTACATGTATACAGTTTTACATTCATACAGGCTTCAATATCTCTGCAGTGGAGTTATTATAATGCATGTTTTGAATGAAGGTGAAAGTGAGATCCATGAACATTTGAAATGGGTGGCATATGGCTGTGTTCCTGAGCTCTCTGGGTTTAGTATGGCCGTTAGCTGTTATTTGTGCAGCGTCCCTTTATGTGAGTACACAATGGCATCTGCCAGGAGGTCTGGACTTTATGTCACAGGTTGAGGGAATGGTTAGGTGGGGACTGAAATCTGTGTAGTTTCAGTTTTTCTTTAAAGGAACAGCTTGTTGAAGGGTATAACTTCTCAGGCCAACTTCAAACCTGTGACACAAAAAACCATAGCAAGAATGAAAACAAGAGCATGAAAGTTTAATGCTTTTCCTTTCTCTAGTTTTGTAATAAAGTTTTTAAAATGGCATAGCAGAAATCCTCAGGCAGTTTTAGATGGGGAAGGGAGGCAGGGAAGATCCGGCGTTTGATGGCAATATTTTCCCCTCTCTGGTTCTGTTGTTCTCACTGGGGGGGAGACTTGGTGCACTGCCGGGAGCCTCGCCAGCTGATTCGGTGGCTTGGTGGCTCGTTAGAAATGAATGCTTTATAATTACTGTCGACGCATTGTGTGCGAGCCTCGTGAGCAACGTTCTGTTATACTGTATTAGTCGTAATGAACCAGTCCATATGCTAGCAATCTGCCTGGGAGAAGAGACGGCGGGAAACGGATACAGTTTTGTCTCCTTCTCTCAGACATTTATGTCTCAAGCTCCAACTGGGCCTCCGGAAGATGAAGAAAAGCAAAGGAGGTTTGGGGGGGGGGGACGGACGGGCAGCAAACATGTCCGCTGAGACTCAACAACAAGCCGTCCTGAATTACCGCCTCCCTCTTTGTCCAGTTGCATAATTTTTTTTGTGGTGAAATGCGATTCGCCAGGGAACCTCAGCTTTCAAAAGAGACATTATTTAATTCTCTCAAAGTTTCAGAAGTGGATTTATAGGCTACATACCAAAGAATGCTATGATGTCGTGTTGTTTTCATCTACTAACTCAGTTGATTGAGGGTTTCCCCTAGTTTCCAACCTAACTGAGGAGAGTTAAGAAGCAAAGGATACTGTAAGCACCATGCTCATACAAAACCTGCACTCTGCGATTAGATGGTGTATCTATCTACTGTATGGGGGATTAGATGCAGTAAACGCTCTTACAGCGCCATGTCTCTGGTGTAGGTAATTAATCATGCAAATTAGCTTTTGTAGGTACCCTTGGGACAGCCAGATTTAATGTTTACATTAAAATGTGAATTAGCTCCACATGCAAGATTATGATAGCGGAGGCAACTTTCTTTTTTTCCGCCCTTCTGCTGTTTCCATGCCTCAGGATCTACGGTGGCCATTTTGTTGTTACCCATGACGGTTAGCATTAGCGTAGCAATTTCCCAAAGTCACAGTACTGTAAGGTTGATATAGACAGACAACTGGCAAAGTGTTCATTGGGCTGTTGAACGTTTTCATGCCTAACTGTTTGATGTAATTGTTTGTAGGCCTACAATCTTCGTTTTTGGGAGTGGAGGAAGGTATTTTCATAACATTTACAATAAGTTAAAGGTCCAATGCAGCCATTTTTATTTCTGTTTCTGAGTAACAATTAAGTAGCTTACTGTGATTGTTTTCAAGTAAAATTGTCAAAAAGAAACAAAAATAGCTTCTTAGCGAAGGGCAATTTCTCAAGCAACAATGTTGATAGGACTGTCTGGGAGTGGTCTGAGTGGGGAGGGGGAAACTGAAAACTACCTGTTATTGGCAGAGAGGTTTGGAACTCTCTTTCTTATTGGTCTATTAACCAATTTACTGCCCGATGATGTCACCTGGCAGGCCAAAACTCCATCCAACTAAAACAGGCTCAAATTTCAGACAGTCTTTTCAAACAGCTCTCACACTAAAAAGGCATTATCATAATTTTCACAATTTCACAGTATTATTCCAACCTCATAGTGTGGAAGTATATATAAAACACAGGACAATCATGTTTTTGACTGCACTGGACCTTTAACCAGTTGCTGTCTGCTTGGTTCTTCTCCTTCATTCCCCAGGGATTCATTTCCTATATGTATTGGCTCTCACTGTATCACTTCAACCATTGGCTGCACAGTTGGTTCTTATCCTTACAGCATAAATACACTTCTGCATAATAAACACACACTACCCAGCCCATACTGAAGATTTGTAAGCAGCATCAGGCCAGCATCGGTGACATGCGTGAAGTCTTTACTAGCATCAGATGCAGCCTCGCTTTAATCACCGTATCCAGGATTTAACGGTTATGGGGCTTCGCTGCCAGCCGCCACCGTTTCCTCAAGTCGTGACAGGAACATGCACCCGTAGGCAGGCGTCGCTGATGGCATGGGCCAGGGGGAGCAGTAGCCATGTGCAAACATCATACAATTAATATTTTATTGGACGGTTAAAGAGGGGCAGCATCAGGCGGTAAAACTGTGGTCAGGCAGTCGTCGACAAGGTCGTTATGGCCACTAGACGCTCATCGGTTTTCACCTTAACGATACTTTGATCTTATCTTGACTATTAGTGAAGATCTTGACGTGGCTTAGTGCCTATTTAGTGTACTAGGGTCTTAGACGTCCAACCTAGAAAACAACCGCTCACCTCCTAATGGAGGGCCATACTGTTAGTATATTAAATTATGTTAGTGTCATCTGTTCAGCTTCCTCTGAATACTCTACATCTTGTAGACCTTCTACCCATAATGTATCTCAATGACATGGTTTCTCTCACACACAGAAAATATACATAGAAAATATATACTGTACATATAAATATACAAAAAATATACATATAAATATATATATATATATATATACATAAAATATATACATTTATACATACAATATATACTTAAAATATATTCTTAGATAATCTCTCAACTCTCCCTTCTAGCTATTACATATTCATTAACCACTCTGCATGTTTACATTGGAACATTTTGTTCATGGTACATATATATATATATAATATGCACTAGCCGGGCAACAAGCCTGTTGCCAACCTACCTACCACTATTTCAAATGCAAATACCGCTTGTGCATTTGACAAACAAACAACCTGTTGACCCGAAAACAAACAATGTCCCATAATACCTTGCCATATCCATATATGATCTTCTTCCTAGCTATTACGGATTCATGCATACATTGGAACGTTTTGTTCGATAGTACATAATATGCGATGGCCAACGAGGTGGTTTTGGCACCCCAGCGTGTTTGACATTCAAACAGATCTGAAGCGCGGAGACCAGGCAGACTCAGCTGGCGGCTTACATCTGTTTAGACCCAGGGCTCTTCTGGCTTCCGCTCAGAACAGACAGACCCAGATGTTGGGTGTATAGCCGGCCGTGGCTGCTGGCCAAGTGCTGTGTGATGGTGGCTAGGTGAGAGATGGAAAGGGAGGGAGGGAGGGAGGGAGGAGAGGAGGGGAGAGATATAAGGATGAGAGAGAGAGAGAGGAACGAAGGATGAGAGAAGGGGGAGAAAAGACAGTGAGGATGAGGAAGACTGAGAGACTATGAGAGGGAGTGAGGGAGGATGGGGAAGAGAGAGATTAGATGAGAGAGAGAGAGGGAGACGCTGGCTCAGTGTTCTATAAGGACAGACGCTGCGTTTGAATTTATCACCAGTGAACAGAGCTTTATACTGCTGTGTTCTGAGGAGTTTTACAGCAGGTGGTTGGGTTTACAAGAGCACAGAAAATAGACCGCAGAGTTACAATCGATTACTAGCGCCAATTTAAAATACAGATAGATAGCTATGCTATTTATTATTTATTAATATTGTAGGCTACTAATTGTGACATTTGCACAGAGATGGAGGGGGAGGGGTCCATTTGTAATTACTGGATAATAAAAGATCATGAT